>NC_053492.1:476897194-477197194 GCF_905171775.1 Rana temporaria | reverse complement strand
TTTTTATAATTTATATATATATATATTTGTAAGGGGCCCAGAGGTCCCCAGGGCAACCCCCCCGCTTCTCAATTTGCGGCAGCAGCCCCAGCCCCCCCGCCCCCGCTTCTCTGCTCCAGGGGGCCCATGACTGAAGCTGTGTAAGGGGCCCCATAATTCCTATGGGTGGCCCTAAAGTAGCGCAGTGCTGAATAGCAATAAATTGCCCTGGTCACGAAGGGGGAAAAAAACCTTCCGGAGCGGAAGTGGTTAATTTTTTATTGGCAAAAAAATAAATAAATGGCAACATGAACCGTAAAAA
This sequence comes from Rana temporaria, assembly GCF_905171775.1. Taxonomy (NCBI): domain Eukaryota; kingdom Metazoa; phylum Chordata; class Amphibia; order Anura; family Ranidae; genus Rana; species Rana temporaria. Next base: position 477,196,893 of record NC_053492.1, on the reverse strand, counting down.
ATAGAGAAAATAATTTATTAGCAAATAATCATAAAAATAATAATAAAAATATACTTTTTACATTATGAAGTTTAATGTTTATTTACAATAAAATAATATTAAGATTAATATTTTTTAATAGTCCTATTAAATTTTGAAGTGGCCATTAAAAAAATAAAATAAAATAAAAATGGCCGCTGTGTGCCGGGGCGTTTGGCTTTATCGGTGCAGCAAATAAAAAGAGGAATTATGTCAAAGTATAAATTTTTACTAAACGCGTTTTGGCGACGGCGCCCGTCCGCCGTCAATTAAAATCATCAATTCGGCTTCCATTAGGGCCGGCCGGCGTTTTATTTACGGCTCCTGTAAACGACGCCGAGGCTTTTCTGCCAAGTGTGTTTCTAATGCAGAGTGTAGGTGGCTATTGATCCGACGACGGACGCCGTTTTTCCCAATGTTTTCGCCGCCGTGACCTTTTCCGGGGATCGTCGTTCGGCAGAGGAAAGCTGCGATTTTAAGGTGGAAAGCTCTGAAATGTAATATTTCTCTGTTGGAACAGAAGATGCCAAATTCATGATGTCGGCCATCTCCCTCCCTCCCCCCCCCCCCCTCCGGGTGACACAAATCGCTGATCAGCCAATCACACGGCAGCAGCTCAATGCATTTAACCCCTTCAATACCGGGGGGGCACTTTCATCCCTTTCCCGCCCAGGACGATTTTCAGCTCTCGGCGCTGTCGCACTTTGAATGACAGTTACGCGGTCGTACACTGACAGGCGGGTGTTATGGGCACTGACAGGCAGCACTGATTGGCATATGACTGGTGGCACTGACAGGTGGCACCAATATGCATCACTGATGGGCACTGATGGCCACTGATAGGTGGCACTGATGGGCACTAGTAGGCAGCACTGATGGGCACTGACAGGTGGCACTGATATGCATCACTGATGGGCACCGATAGGTGGAACTAATGGGCTCTAATAGGTGGCACTGATGGGCACTAGTAGGCAGCACTGATGGGCACTGACTGGTAGCACTGATGGGCAGTAGTAGGCATCATTGATGGGCACTGATTGATGGCTGTGATGGGCACTGACAGGCGGGTGTTATGGGCACTGACAGGCAGCACTGATTGGCAGATAGGTGGTACTGATTGGCACTGACTTGTGGCACTGACAAGTGGCACTGATGGGCAGCACTAATGATGAGGTACTGACAGGTTTTACTGCTGGGCACTGAGATGGGCCTTGATTCACGGAGCAGTAGCTCCGTAAATTGCGTGGGCGCTCCGGCAAAATGCCCGGCGTAAGCGCGCGCAATTTAAATGATCCCGTAGGGGGCGGGAATCATTTAAATTAGGCGCGTTCCCGCGCCGAGCGTAGGGCGCATGCTCCGTCGGGAAACTTTCCCGACGTGCATTGCGGCAAATGACGTCGCAAGGACGTCATTTGCTTCAAAGTGAACGTGAATGGCGTCCAGCGCCATTCACGATTCACTTACGCAAACGACGTAAAATTTAAACTTCACGACGCGGGAACGACGGGTATACGTAACATTGGCTGCCCCTGCTATTAGCAGGGGCAGCCTTACGCGAAACCCGACGGACAGAAACGACGTAAACTGCGTACGCAGGGCTCGCGTAACGTTGTGAATCGGCGTTAGTATGCAATTTGCATACTATACGCTGAGCACAACGGGAACGCCACCTAGCGGTCATCGCAAGAATGCAGCCTAAGATATGCGGGCATAAGAGTCTTATGCCAGTCATATCTTAGGCTGCAGTCGGCGTAACGAGCTTCCTGAATCAGGAGCATTCGATACGCCGGGGCAAGTAAGCAATTGCGCTGCGTAACTATGGTTACACAGGCGCAATTGCTCTTTGAATCTACCCCAGTGTGCCTAAAAATCGCCCAGCATGCACCTCTCCCTGAAAACCAGGAAGAAAAAGGAACTGGGCTTCACATGCCCCCCACACATATGATGGATACGCCCACACATATGATGGATACGCCCACAACATGAGCTGGAGGATAGAAGGCAAGAGTTTGCAATGATTTCTGGAATGACTGGGGAGCCATTAATATGGAAAATTGGAAAGAAACTGAGATAAATACTAAACAAACAAGAAAGAAAGAAACACTGCAATTAAATCGCAGTCTATTCAATCCGAGAGCTGCGATTACCATGTAAACAATAGATACAAAAAACAAACAGTGAAAAAAATATAAATCGCGCTACCTCTAAACCATGCGAAAACAAATGTTTGAGTCACAAAACACACAAAATTATGTGATATATGTTGATATAAATCATAAACTATGTGATATATGATGGTATATATAAATATCTAATATACCAAAAAACAAGAGAGGTTGATAGCCACTAGAGGGCACTATATAGCACTCTCAAGTCCCTCAATAAGAGTGAAACAGTGATAAATGAACATCAAAAAATATGTAAAAATGTTCAAAGCGTCGCCTATGGAGATTTTTAAGTACCAAAGTTTGGTGCCATTCCATGAGTGTGCGCAATTTTAAAGCGTGACATGTTAGGTATCTATCTACTCGGCGTAACGTCATCTTTCACATTATACAAAAAAAATTGGGCCAACTTTACTGTTTTGTTATTTTTTTATTCATTTTTTTCCCAAAAGAAGGCTTTGAAAAATGATTGCGCAAATACAGTGCGAGATAAAAAGTTGCAATGACCGTCATTTTATTCCCTAGGGCGTCTGCTAAAAAAAAAAACATATATATTGTGTGGGGGTTCTGAGTAATTTTCTAGAAAAAGAATGATGATTTGTACATGTAGGAGAGAAGTGCCAGAATAGGCCCGGTATGGAGGTGGTATAAAAGCCTGGTATTGAAGGGGTTAATGTGATTAATTTTAGCTTGCAAAAAAAAAATGATGCCCGGAACCCCGCTTTAACCACTTAAGGACCCCTTCACGCCGATATACATCAGCAGAATGGCACGGCTGGGCACATCCACGTACATGGCTCTTTAAGCCCAGCCGTGGGTTCGTGTGCGGGCGCGTGCACGCGACCCGGTCCAAAACTCCGTGGGCGCGGGACTCGCCGACCCGATTGCCGTTGGAGTCCCGCGATCTGTCCCCGGAGCTGAAGAACGGGGAGAGGTGAGTGTAAACACAGCTTTCCCATTTTTCACTGTGGCGGCGTCATCGATCGTGTGTTCCCTTTTATAGGGAAACACAATCGATGGCGTCACACCTACAGCCACACCCCCCTACAGTTAGAAACACATATGAGGTCACACATAACCTCTAGTGGTTAACTCCCAAACTGCAATTGTCAGTTTCACAGTAATCAGTGCATTTTTGATGCATTTTTTGCTGTGAAAATGACAATGGTCCCAAAAATGTGTCAAAAGTGTCCGGTGTGTCCGCCATAATGTCGCAGTCACGAAAAAAAACGCTGATCACCGCCATTAGTAGTAAAAAAAAAAAAAAAAATAATAAAAATGCAATAAAACTATCCCCTATTTTGTAAACGCTATAAATTTTGCGCAAACCAACCGATAAATGCTTATTGCTATTTTTGCTATTTTTTACCAAAAATATGTAGAGAATACGTATCGGCCTAAACTGAGGAAAACAAATAATGTTTTATATATTTTTGGGGGGATATTTATTATAGAAAAAAGTAAAAAATATTGACTTTTTTCAAAATTGTTGCTCTATTTTTGTTTATAGCGCAAAAAAATAAAAACCGCAGAGGTGATCAAATACCACCAAAAGAAAGCTCTATTTGTGGGGGAAAAAAAGGATGGCAGTTTTGTTTGGGAGCTACGTCGCACAATTGTCAGTTAAATCGACGCAGCGCCGAATCGCAAAAAGGGGCCGGGTCCTTTAGCTGCCTAAAGGTCCGGGTCTTAAGTGGTTAAGAAAACCTTCTTATTTCTGTCTGTGTTGGGAGCTGCGTTGGCTCAATGCGATTGGCACTGCGCTGACAAGCCATTCACCTCTGCAGCTAGGGGTTCGGATCCCGGCCTCGGCTACATGTGAATTGAGTTTGGTGGTCTCAGCCCGGCTCCCGGTGGGTGTGCTATGCGAGGTAAGCCTGCGCTTAGTACGCCCACCCCCCTCCCACAAAACCATACACACGCACTCAAAATTGGGTTAACATGCATGCACATTGACCACGCGGTCTCTAAAAAGAGAGGCGAAGGACTAACGGGGCTGGTTGAGCGGGCTAGATCCTCTCACTCCCCTATAGGGCGTCCCTCTGCCCCGTTGGGCTTCAAAGCGGAGCAGGTACGGAGGGCTATGTGGGAGGACCCCCTCACACACCCGCCATTGCCACCCGGGGCATGGAGAAAGGTGGCAGATTGCCTCTGGGGGAGGCCTGCCTACTCCCAACTCCTGCTCTCTCGAGTACACGCACAAAATACACTTAAAAAAAAAAAATTTTGTCTGTGTTGCTGTTGCAAATTTCCCCCTCACTTCCTCTATGGTAAAATGTTGTCAGCAGGACAGGAAGTGATGAAAAATCCCTCTAATGGATCCCTGGATATGAGTATAAATCTGGTAGGTGTTCCAACTTTTTTTTCTCCATTCTAAAAACCAACAAAAAAAAACGTTGGACAAAAAAATCTGAAAGGAAGACTTACGTTGCGTCTATATGTGTATGAACTTGTACAAGCTCGGCTCAGTGCATTGATAGTGGCTTTGGAAATCCGATGTTTATTCATTTAATACAAAGGCCAATTTCCACTCGAGTCGGAAAAAATAAAAAGCCATCTCATTTCTCTGGTCTTCTGTCGCATTTGTTTAGCATTTTCCTATTGATCAGAAAGCACACGGCATTCATTGCGTCAAGCTGTTTATTCCACGAGACACACAATAGAGTCATCGTCCGTAGCGGCTGACCCTTATCATCATTACAGATCAGGCTGCCAGATTTATAGAAGAACTCAGCGTGCTACACAATAACCCGCCACCTCCATCCTTCAGCATAATCTGCTATTTTCCCTGCAAGGTCGGCAGGGGCGGCCTCAGATATTATTATTGCTGCATCCCACCGCCGCCGCCGCCGAGAACGGGCCCTGGTGGACTCCTTATAATAATGATATCCGCCACATCTTATCTTTGCTCGAGGTGAACACAGAGGTAATATACACAAAAATAATAATGAAATTAAGGGCTTTGTAGAAGTGCAACAAACAGTTGCCGGAACTTCAAAAAGAAAATTGACCTTGTGCTAGTTGACTCGGGGAACTGCAACCCCTACAGGAGGTCAACATTGCAATGCAGGTCCCTTGTACCCCTTACTGATATACTAAGGACATAACAGCCCATGAAGAAAGCCCACATTGCAATGGAGGCCCATTGTACGCCTTACTGATATACTAAGGATATTACGACCCATGAAGAAAGCCCACATTGCAATGGAGGTCCGTTGTACCCTTACTGATATACTAAGGACATTACGACCCATGAAGAATGCCCACATTGCAATGGAGGTCCCTTGTACCCCTTACTAATATACTAAGGACATTACGACCCATGAAGAAAGCCCACATTGCAATGGAGGTCCATTGTACCCCTTACTGATATACTAAGGACCTTACGACCCATGAAGAAAGCCCACATTGCAATGCAGGTCCCTTGTACCCCTTACTGATATACTAAGGACATTACAGCCCATGAAGAATGCCCACATTGCAATGGAGGTTCCTTGTACGCCTTACTGATATACTAAGGATATTACGACCCATGAAGAAAGCCCACATTGCAATGGAGGTTCCTTGTACCCCTTACTGATATACTAAGGACATTATGACCCATGAAGAAAGCCCACATTGCAATGGAGGTTCCTTGTACCCCTTACTGATATACTAAGGATATTACGACCCATGAAGAAAGCCCACATTGCAATGGAGGTTCCTTGTACCCCTTACTGATATACTAAGGACATTATGACCCATGAAGAAAGCCCACATTGCAATGGAGGTTCCTTGTACCCCTTACTGATATACTAAGGATATTACGACCCATGAAGAAAGCCCACATTGCAATGGAGGCCCATTGTACGCCTTACTGATATACTAAGGATATTACAACCCATGAAGAAAGCCCACATTGCAATGGAGGTTCCTTGTACCCCTTACTGATATACTAAGGACATTATGACCCATGAAGAAAGCCCACATTGCAATGGAGGTTCCTTGTACCCCTTACTGATATACTAAGGATATTACGACCCATGAAGAAAGCCCACATTGCAATGGAGGTTCCTTGTACCCCTTACTGATATACTAAGGACATTATGACCCATGAAGAAAGCCCACATTGCAATGGAGGTTCCTTGTACCCCTTACTGATATACTAAGGATATTACGACCCATGAAGAAAACCCACATTGCAATGGAGGTTCCTTGTACCCTTTAGGCCTCGTACACACGACCGGACATGTCCGCTGAAACTGGTCCGCGGACCAGTTTCAGCGGACAGATCCGATCGTGTGTACAGGCTAGCGGACAGATTTCCAGCGGACAAATGTTTCTTAGCATGCTAAGAAACATGTCCGCTGGAAAGCTGTCCATCGGACATGTCCGCTGGTTAGTACGTCTAAATCCCACGCATGCGTCGAATTGATTCGACGCATGCGTGGAAGCATTGAACTCGCGCGATAGAGAACGTCGGTGTCGTCTACGTCACCGCGTTCTCTGTCCACGGGGATTTCGGTTTGATGGTGTGTACAGCCATCAGACCGAAATCTCAGAGCGGACATGTCCGATGAAAACGGTCCGCGGACTGTTTTCATCGGACATGTCCGATGGTGTGTACGAGGCCTAACTGATATACTAAGGACATCACGACCCATGAAGAAAGCCCACATTGCAATGGAGGTCCATTGTACCCCTTACTGATATACTAAGGACATTACGACCCATGAAAAAACCCACATTGCAATGGAGGTCCATTGTACCCCTTACTAAGATACTAAGGACATTACGACCCATAAAGAAAACCCACATTGCAATGGAGGTCCATTGTACCCCTTACTAAGATACTAAGGACATTACGGCCCATGAAGAAAGCCCACATTGCAATGGAGGTCCGTTGTACCCTTACTGATATACTAAGGATATTACGACCCATGAAGAAAGCCCACATTGCAATGGAGGTCCGTTGTACCCTTACTGATATACTAAGGACATTACGACCCATGAAGAAAGCCCACATTGCAATGGAGGTCCGTTGTACCCTTACTGATATACTAAGGACATTACGACCCATGAAGAAAGTCCACATTTCAATGGAGGTCCATTGTACCCCTTACTGATATACTAAGGACATTACAACCCATGAAGAATGCCCACATTGCAATGGAGGTCCGTTGTACCCCTTACTGATATACTAAGGACATTACAACCCAAGAAGAAAGCCCACATTGCAATGGAGGTTCCTTGTACCCCTTACTGATATACTAAGGACATTACAACCCATGAAGAAAGCCCACATTGCAATGAAAGTTCGTTGTACTCCTTATTGGTATACTCAGGGTACTGCAGCCCCTGCAGGAAGCCCATAATGTGATGGAGGTCTATTGTACTCCTTATGTGGGATACTGCAGCCCCTGCAGAGGATCATTGTGCCCTTTACTAATATATTCAGTTCATCACATCTCTTGCAGAAGGCCCACATTGCAATGGAGGTCCATTGTACTCTTCACTGGTATAATCAGGGCACTGCAGCTCCTACAGGAAGCCCATAATGCATAGAAGGTCCATTGTAATCCTTACTTGTACACTAAGGACATTACAGCCCCTGAAGTAAGCCCACGTTGCAATATAGGTCTTTTGTACTCCCTACTAATATACTCAGGGCACTGCAGTCCCTACAGGAAGCCCATGTTGCAATGGAGGTCCATTGTACCCTTAACTGGTATACTCAGAGCACTGCAGCCACTGTGGGAAGCCCATGTTGCAGTCAAGGGGCCAGATTCACAGTACAAGTACGCCGGTGTATCTACTGATATCTACTGATACGCCGGCGTACTTTAAAATTTCCCGCATCGTATCTTTAGTTTGAATCCTCAAACCAAGATACAACGTCTTTTGGCTTTGATCCGACAGGCGTATGGCTTCGTACACCTTCGGATCGTAGGTGTAATACTTCGGCACCCGCTGGGTGGAGTTCGCGTCGTTTTCCGCGTCGGGTATGCTAATTTGCTTTTTCCGGCGATTCACGAAGGTACGCACGGCCGTCGCATCTCTTACGTCGTCGCTAGTCGGCTTTTCCCGGCGTATAGTTAAAGCTGCTATTTTGTGGCGTATAGATAGACCTGCCATGTTAAAGTATGGCCGCCGTTCCCGCGTCGAATTTTGAATTTTTTTTTTTGCGTAAGTCGTCCGTGAATAGGAAAGGACGTAACTCACGTAGACGTTCAAAAAATGACGTCGGTGCGACGTCATTTCGCGCAAAGCACGGCGGGAAATTTCAAAACGGAGCATGCGCAGTACGTTCGGGCGGGAACGCGCCTAATTTAAATGATCCACGCCCCCTACCCGGATCATTTGAATTAGGCGGGCTTGCGCCGGAGGGATTTACGCTACGCCGCCGCAACTTTACAGGCAAGTGCTTTGTGAATCAAGCACTTGCCCGTAAAACTTGCGGCGGTGTAACGTAAATGCGATACGTTACGCCGCCACAAATGTACCTGAATCTGGCCCATGGTCTACTGTACCTCCTACTGGTATATCTATGGCACTGCAGCCCCTTCAGGCAGCACATGTTACAATGAAGGTTCATTGTACTTCTTACCAATATACTCAGGGCACTGCAGGGAGCCTAATTTGCAATGTAGGTCCATGGTACCCTCGCTGGTATACGCGCGTCCAGGGCTGGACTGGGACAAAAATTTGGCCCTGGACTTCATCCAGACTGGCCCACTTTGACAGGTCTATCCCATGGCAGCCGGACTACTCCCGCACCCCTCCCCTGGCCACCCAAGCCCCCTCTCCCCCTTCACTAGCCACTAGCCGTTCTATTTATTAGAGTAGAACGGCTGGTACTGGTACTCTTATAGGCAGTACCAGTGGGGAAGCTAGACATTATTTCACCCGGGGCAAAGAATCAGTTTGGTGCCCCCCCTTATGGGACAAGGTTAGGCAGAAGTGAGAAACTCCCAGGCCATAGCTGTTGAGTCCCCTCCCCCATGCTCCTCTGTCGTCCCCCCTGCTCCTCTGGTCCTCCCCCTGCTTCTCTGTTGCCCTCCAGATGAGCGCTGTGGGGAGGGAGAGGAGGTGAGTGCTGCGGAAAGGGAGAGACAGAGGAGCGGAGGGGGGGCGGAGGTGGTCCGCTGTCACTGAAGCCGGCCCACTGAGCCATCGGCCCACCGGGAAACTCCCTGTAGTCCCAATGGCCAGTCCATCCCTGCACGCGTCACTGTAGCCCCCGGCAATGGACATCCATTATACCCCTTACTGTAAGGTGACCAGATTTTTTAAATGAAATCCGGGGACATATTTTTTCTTTACTCGTGTAGCGCTCACCCCCGAAGGAGCCGATGTTTAGTTTGGGATCGGCCTATTTAAGTTACCTTCTTGACTTGGTCTAGGGGTGATAGCTGTGAGTGTGAAAAAAGAGCAAGTGTCCAGACATCAATTGAGTTTCAATGCTTTATTCCAAGGCCCAACATGGCCAACATCAACATGGCACACAATAGAGAAAAGTTGATGAGCGTAGAGGAACTTTAGTATCAGGCCTTGGATATGAAAGAGAGCAAGCCTGCTCCCAGCAATAGTGTAACCAAATTCGTCGCCAACACAATCAGGGTGGGTAAAGTGCCCCCGGACAGGCGTCTATCACATGCCTGGCAGCCGGAGCGCCACTCAAAGTTCACTGGGAGGAACAGGCCTCTGCCACAAGCTTGACAATTTGAGATTTGTGAAATTAGATTTAGTGAGTCCTCCCAGTCAGTTCAGATAGTGTCACCCACTGACAGCTTGAGCATACCTGTCATGCAGTGTGGTGACCGGATCCCCGATGGTTCGTCTAGGCCTCCTGGACAACCTCTGGTTCTAGGTTCTCCCGAGCCAATCCCCCATCGCACAGCCTCCCTGCTTAGGATCCTCTCAGCAGAGGGTTGGGACCCAGCCAGTCGCTGGGGCCCCTCTCTTGGTTAGGATGAGGCTCTGCATGGTGCGTGACCCCAGTGAAGTAGGCCACGGTGGCGGGGCCCATGGATGCGCGCACCCTGAAGGTGGGTACCGCACCTGGAACTCGGGCCCCGCACAGAACAGAACAGCCAAAAAGGCAGTTGCCCAGATATATCCCCCTCCCAGCATGCCCAACGAGGGATCACCCCCAGCTGCCGCCCGGGGGTGATAACGCATCCCCCGGAGCACAGACCGACCCACAGGACAAATTCTGAAAATTGGCAACAGCCTAAATTTTCATAAACTGTGAATGGGAGTAAGCCAATCCTCCCACGCCTATCTATTCTAGCGCAGCGCCCGTACTGAAAAGTAAGGGGGCTGCACTGACTGTCTTTGAAATTGCCCCTGCCCCTATTAAATCCAATCCGGGGACAAAACCAGGGACAGACTTGGTCCGGGGACAGAGTCCTCAATCAGGGGACTGTCCCCTGAAACTGGGGATGTCTGGTCACCCTACATTCAGGCCCGTTGCTACAAGGCAGGCAAACCAAGCAATTGCTTGGGGCCCCGAGCTGGCCTGGGGCCCCAAGCAGGGCCCTTCCCACGCTTCCTATATGCTGCAGCCTCCTGAGCACTCTATAGAGAGCCTGCAGCACTGCTGCCTGGAGTCGTCACTTCCCCTTCTCTGTAACATGGCCGAGCTCCTCTTCCTTCATCCTGTCAGTCCGGACTTCGGCCGGGTACTGCGCGGTACAGGAGATTCAGTTTCCTGTTCCTGGCTGGACTGACAGGAAGTGCACACTGAGTGCTCACTTCCTTTCAGTCCGACCGGGAGCAGGAAACTGAATCTCCTGCCGCGCGGTATGGACCAGGTAGGGATGGGGGCCGGGGGGTAAAAAGAACATGGGGGGGGGCTTTTCATGCTTGCGGGGGGGCCTCCAAGTCTGTTTTGCTTGGGGCCCCCAAATTCCTTCAAACGGCCCTGCCTACATTACTGGGGTACTGCAGCCCCTGTGGGAAGCTCATGTTTCAACTGAGGTCCATTTTACTCCTTACTAGTATACTCAGGGCACTGCAGTCCCTACGGGAGGCCCATGATGCAATGGAGGTGCATTGTACTCCTTACAAATATACTTAGGGCACTGCAGGAAGCCAACTTTACAATGCAGGTCCATTGTACCCCTTAATGGTATACTCAGGGCACTACAATCTCTACAGGAAGCCTGTGTTGAAATGCAGGTCCAATATACCCTTTGCTTGTATACTCACGGCACTGCAGACACTACAGCAGGCCCACATTACAATGTAGGTCCATTGTACTCCTTACTGCTATACTCAGGGCACTGCAGCCATTGCAGGAAGCAGACATTGCAAATGGGGGCAACTTTACACTTGGCTGGCATACTCAGGGGGCACTGCAGCCCCTGCTTGAAGCCTATGTTGCAATAGAAGCCTATTGTACCTATTCCTAATGTCTTCAGGACACTGCAGCCCCTACAGGAAGCCCACATTGCAATGTAGATCTATTCTACCCCTTAACTAGTCCATTCCGAGTGCTGCAGCCATTGCACAAAGCCTGTAAGCTCATTATCTCAAGCCGCTGACCTCTAGTCTGCAGCTTGAGAATTGGCTGCGCTTTTCCTGCAGCTGATCTTTCCAAAATACCAGAGCTGTACTTTCTAGAAAAGACAATTACGCTAGGAAAATTTAAAGCGAAAAGAAGAAGAGAATGGACAGCAGTAAGACCTCCACATCTATCCTCCAGGGTATGAAAGCATGAGATCAGGAAAAAAAATTCACCGATCTAATGCCGACAGCCGGGATTGCGGATCCATTTACTTCCGGGTATCCGGGCGCGACGTTATGACGTCACACCCGGGCCTCCGACGGTCATAGAGACCATTTTGTCACCGGAAAATTAGTGCTCATCTGCAGCCTCAATGCAGCCTCTGTGCCCATCTGCACCTATCTAATGCAGACTGATGCCCATCTGCAGCCTCAATGACGTCTCTGTGCCCATCTGCAGCCTGATCTGCGCCCATCCAATGCAGCCTGATGCCCATCTGCAGCCTCTGTGCCCATCTGCAGCCTGATCTGTGCCCATCCAATGCAGCCTGACGCCCATCTGCAGCCTCAATGCAGCCTCTGTGCCCATCTGCAGCCTGATCTGCGCCCATCCAATACAGCCTGATGCCCATCTGCAGCCTCAATGTAGCCTGTGCCCATCTGCAGCCTGATCTGCGCCCATCCAATTCAGCCTGACGCCCATCTGCAGCCTCAATGCAGCCTCTGTGCCCATCTGCAGCCTGATCTGCGCCCATCCAATGCAGCCTGACGCCCATCTGCAGCCTCAATGCAGCCTCTGTGCCCATCTGCAGCTTGATCTGCGCCCATCCAATGCAGCTTGACACCCATCTGCAGCCTCAATGCAGCCTCTGTGCCCATCTGCAGCCTGATCTCCACCCATGTAATGCAGCCTGACACCCATCTGCAGCCTCACCATCTCTCATGCATTGCAGGAAATCAGGAGGGGAACGAGCGCTGCCGGAATTCACGAGCCGCCATCTTCTGTTTACAGTACTCGGCTCTCAGACGGCAGTCACATACACAGTCCTGCCTCCGCCATCGCCATTGGACCAGCTCCTGTGATTGACAGAACACTGGTCCAAAATTGGTGGCGGAGGCGGAACGTGTGTGTGACATCATAGCCGAATAAACAGGACATGACGGCTTGGTGATTCCGGCGGCGTTCGCCCCCCTCCTTCTCCTCCGAGGTATAGTGGGTGACCGCGATATTGTGTCAATCTCGCTCCCTTTCTCGGCGAGATTGACCACCTACGAGCCCCATCGCGGGAGCCAGCGCCGAGCTGGCTTGCCGCGATGGAGACAAAGCCGTCATAGAAGCGACGGGAGATCCGACTTGTATTCCCGCCAATTCTAGGTGCGGCATTTGGTATGCATTCCTGAGGGAGAACTCCACGCCAATTTTTAAATAAAAAACCGACATGGGTTCTTCCCCCAGGAGCATACCAGGCCCTTTGGTCTGGTATGGGTTGTAAGGAGACCCCCCTACGCCGAAAAACCGACGTAGGGGGTCCCCCTACAATCCATACCAGACCCGTATCCAAAGCACGCTACCCAGCCGGCCAGGAAATGAGTGGGGACGAGCGAGCGCCCCCCCTCCTGAGCCGTACCAGGCCGCATGCCCTCAACATGGGGGGGTCGGGTGCTCTGGGGGAAGGGGGGCGCACTGCGGGCCCCCCCACCCCAGAGCACCCTGTCCCCATGTTGATAAGGACAGGGCCTCTTCCCGACAACCCTGGTCGTTGGTTGTCGGGGTCTGCGGGCGGGGGGCTTATCGGAATCTGGGAGCCCCCTCAGATAAGGGGGCCCCCAGATACCGGCCCCCCACCCTAAGTGAATGGATATGGGGTACATCATACCCCTACCCATTCACCTGGAGGCAAAGTGTTAAAGTTAATTAACACACGACACAGGGTTTTTAAAATAATTTATTAGTCTGCTCCGGGGGCCCCCCCTGTCTTCTTTAGCTCTTTTAGCAGGGGGGCTTCTTCTTCCGCTCTCCGGGGGGGGGTCTTCTGCTCTCTGGGGGGTCTTCTCCTCTCTCCGGGGGGTCTTCTCTGCTCTCTGGGGTCTTCTCCGCTCTCCGGGGGGGTCTTCTTCTATCTTCTCCGCTCTTGACTCGGCGCACCCCAGTTCTTCTCGCGCTGTCCGGTGCCTTCTCCTTCAGGGCTGTTCTGTGACGTCGTCTTCTTCTCTTTTCTTCTTCTCCCTTCTTCTGATGTTGACCCGACGGCTCTTCTCGCTGCAATGACAGGTGCGCAGTTTGCATCCGACTTATATAGGCCTCACAGTCCCATCATGCTCCGGTACCTACCCATGTGGTACCTTTGTTTTATTTTATTTTTTTGTTTTTAATAAAGGGCCCAGAGGTCCCCAGGGCCCCAGATGGCAACCCCCCCTTTTTTTATGTATTTTTTTTATATATATATATATTTGTTTTATTTTATTTTTTTGTTTTTATTAAAGGGCCCAGAGGTCCCCAAGGGCCCCGGATGGCAACCCCCTTTTTTTATATAAAAAAAATAGATATTTTTTTCTTTTTATTAAAGCCCCGGATGGCTGCCCCCCTTTTTTTTTACAATTTTTTTATATATATATATTTTATACATTATATATATATATTTTGTAAGGGGCCCAGAGGTCCCCAGGGCAACCCCCCAAATTTGTGGCACACCCCCCTTTCAATTCGCGGCAGCACCCCCCCCCCCCCCCCGGTTCTCTGCTCCAGGGGCCCCCCCATGCCTGAAGCTGTGTAAGGGGCCCCATAATTCCTGATGGCGGCCCTGGATCTACACCTCCACACCAGATACACACTGCGATCCATACAGGGCCGCCCGTGACCAACCGGTTTCATTGCTCCTTTGAGTTGGTCTATAAAGCGCCCAACAGAAGATAAAAAAAGTAAAGCGCTATAATATTTCTATGTGGAAGTCAGACTTCCGCCACAGAGACGGGCGACCTTTAGGAAATGGACTCTCCTTTGATGAATTGATAATGCCGGGAGGGACAGGCCCCCTCCTAGGAGTGATCACAGGCTGACATCCTGACATTAAGAAGTGAGAGACGTTCTTCATTCTTACAAATGGATCAAAGGAACAATCCGGCAGATAATCGGATGGAGATACTACCCCGACAGACGGCTAATCATCGGGACCAAATGTCAGATCAGCTTCGTAATGGAGCATGGAAGGGGGGGGGGGGGGGTATAGGAAAAAAAATAATGTATTCCTTTACTGACGGACAACAGAAGGGAAATGTAAAAACCTTCATCTGTTCTATAGATAGACGTAGATAGATACAGTATCTCACAAAAGTAAGTACACCCCTCACACAATTGTAAAATCTTTTCTTGTATCTTTTCATGTGACAACACTGAAGAAATGACACTTTGGGCCAGATCCACAGACATTTACACTTACGCCGCGTATCAGAGATACGCTAAGCCGCCGTACCTTACCTGGCGTACTTTCAAATCCTCAAAGATTTCGCGCCGTAAGTTACGGCGGTGTAGTGTATTTCTGGCGGCGGAATTTAAATCGGCGGGTAGGGGGCGTGATTCTTTTAAATGAAGCGCGTCCCCGTGCCGATTGAACTGCGCTTGCTCCGTTTCTAAATTTCCCGCCGTGCTTTGCGCGAAATGACGTCGCAACAACGTCATTTTTTGAACTTAGACGTGACTTACGTCCTTTCCTATTCACGGACGACTTACGTAAAAAAAAAATCGAATTTCGACGCGGGAACGACGGCCATACTTAACATGGCAAGTCTAACTATACGCCGCAAAATACCAGCTTTAACTATACGCCGGAAAAAGCCGACTAGAGACGACGTAAGAGAAAGCGACGGCCGCGCGTACGTTCGTGGATCGTCGGAAAAAGCTAATTTGCATACCCGACGCGGAAAACGACGCAAACTCCACCCAGCGGGCGCCGAAGAATTGCACCTACGATCCGAAGCCGTACGCCTGTCGGATCGAACCCAGAAGCCGTCGTATCTTGGTTTGAGGATTCAAACTAAAGATACGACGCGGGAAATTTGAAAGTACGCCGGCGTATCAGTAGATACGCTGGCGTACTCACTATGTGGATCTGCCCCTTTGTATCTCCAATGTTGTGTAGTGAGTGTACAGATTGTATAACGGTGTCAATTTGCCGCCCCCTCAAAATAACTCAACACACAGCCATTAATGAGTAAACACCTAAGGGAAAATGTCCAAATTGGGCCCAAAGTGTGAATATTTTCCAACCCTCTTGGGCATGGAGGTCACCAGAGCTTCACAGGTTGTCACTGTAGTCCTCTTCCCCTCCTCCATGATGACATCACGGAGCTGGTGGTTGTTGGAGACCTTGCGCTCCTCCACCTTCTGTTTTGAGGATCCCCCACAGATGATCAATAGGGTTTAGGTCTGGAGACATGCTTGGCCAGTCCATCACCTTTACCCTCAGCTTCTTTAGCAAGGCACTGGTGGTCTTGGAGGTGTGTTTGGGGTGGTTATGATGTTGGAATACTACCCTGCGGTCCAGTCTCTGAAGGGAGGGGGTCATGCTCTGCTTCAGGGTGTCACAGTACATGTTGGCATTCATGGTCCCCTCAATGATCTGTAGCCCCCCAGTGCCGGCAGCACTCATGCAGCCCCAGACCATGACCCTCCCCCCACCATGCCTGACTGTAGACAAGACACACTTGTCTTTGTCCTCCTCACCTGCGCCCCCACACACGCCTGACACCATCTGACACCAAATACCTTTATCTTGGTCTCATCAGACCACAGGACGCGGTTCCAGTAATCCATGTCCTTAGTCTGCTTGTCTTCAGCAAACTGTTTGCGGTCCTTTCTTGTGGATCATCTTTAGAAGAGGCTTCCTTCTGTGATGACAGCCACATAGACCAATTTGATGCAGTGTGCGACGTATGGTCTGAGCACTGACAGGCTGACCCTCCCCCACCCCTTCACCCTCTGCAGCAATGCTGGCAGCACTCATACGTCTATGTAAAAATGAAAAAAACTTTGTTTTCCCTGACGAGAATCTCTTGCTGCCCGAGTGTACAGACTCTCCTTTCAAAAGAACCGCGGTTCTCTTGAAAGGTAAAAAAAGCAGTGACGTCATCGCGTACGACGAGCATGCTCTCGTCACATTCGATGCCGCCGCCGCCATCCTATGCCTTGGAAGCTACCGCGCATGCGTCAAAGTCATTTCGAGCATGCACGGGTTTCCACGGCGACAGGTAAGTATACACACGCTCGGGTTTCTCGGCAGGAAAACTGCTGAGAATCTCACGACGAGAAAAGTGGAGAACGTGTTTTCTCATCTAGATTCTGGGCAGTTTTCTTGACGAGAAACCTGAAAGCCTCGTACACACGCTCGGTATACTCGGCAAGAAAGCTCTGCCAGCAGTTTCCTCGCTGGTTCTTGCCGAGAAAACCAAGCGTGTGTACGAGGCTTCAGACAAGCTTGTAAATTCAGTACTTTCAACCAGGGCTCAAGTCCTGCGGGAACGCGTGGGAACGGAGCTCCTGCACCTTTTTTCACAGCAGGAACTCAGTTCCCTTTGCAGGACTAGAGCAGCCGAGCCGCCCGAGCCAATCCATCACTAAGCGGCGATGCCCAGCTCGAGTCACTGTCAGGGGCAGGCGAACCTTAGTAATCCTTTATGTTACTGGCCGCTTCCTGTATATGGATTCATCGGGTAGTGTGCGGGGTATTCCGTCACTTCCTCGATGTCGCAATGTCTCCTGGGAGCTTTTGTCATTGTTCCCAGGAGACATTGCGGAGGTCTGCCGTGAGTTATCGCGGGATTTAGACATTGCGGAGGTCTGCCGCGAGTTATCGCGGGACTTAGAAAGAACTTGCTTCTTTCTAAATCCCGCGATAACTTGCGGCAGACCTCCGCAATGTCTCCTGGGAACAATGACAAAAGCTCTCAGGAGACATTGCGGCATCGAGGAAGTGACGGAATACCCGCACACTACCCGATGAATCCATATACAGGAAGCGGCCAGTAACATAAAGGATTACTAAGGTACAGTGGATTGAAAGAAAAAAAAAAAACATGGGGCCAGATTTAGATACAAGATACGCCGTCGTATCTCTGATTGCGGGAGGTCTTATTTATGCGCCTGATTCCGAGAATCAGTTACGCATAGATTTCCCTAAGATCCGACAGGTATAAGTGTTTTACACCGTCGTATCTTAGGCTGCATTTTCAGGCTGGCCGCTAGGTGGCGCTTCAGTATGTTTACGCAAGTAATATGCTAATTAGGTAGATACGGCGATTCAGAAACGTACGTTGTTTACGTTCGGCTTTTTCCGGCGTATAGTTACCCCTGCTATATGAGGCGTAGCTAATGTTAAGTATGGCCGTCGTTCCCGCGCCTAGTTTTGAAATTTTTACGTCGTTTGCGTAAGTCGTTCGCGAATACGGCTTTACGTCATTTACATTCACGTCAAATCCAATACATCCTTGCGGCGTAATTTGGAGCAATGCACACTGGGATATTTTACGGACGGCGCATGCGCCGTTCAAAAAATATGTCAAAAACGGGGATCAAGTACAATGTAAATAAAACACGCCCCCAACATCCCCATTTGAATTAGGCAGGCTTACGCCACAACACATACGTTACGCTGCCGTAACTAAGGGCGCAAGTTCTTTCTGAATACAGAACTTGCGCCCAAAGTTACAGCGGCGTAACGTATCTGAGATACATTACGCCTGCCACAAAGATACTCCAATGTATCTGAATCCGGTCCATGCAGTTTAGTAATTATGCATATGAGCGTATAATTTTTTATTTTTTTTGGTGGGGGAGTGGATCTTGAGTCTGAGTTCCCACACTTTTTTCCCCAGGACTTGACCCCTGCTTTCAACAGATGTAGAGATGATAAATAGGTACAACTCATGTAGGGGGATTTGCGTATCACCTGAGGATAGTATATGTGAGAGTTTACAACCACGAACCCTACAATAAGCGTAGTCCTCACTTTATATGCGTTTTCCCAGACAGGCGAGCGAGGAGTTAACTTGTAGCGAGAACAACATCGGAACCAATTTGGCGGTGACTGAACCGTTTACTTAAGAAAGCGCACGTTGATGGAACGCGAGGACGGGACGCTGTTAACCCATTTGCTTTAAATAATAAAAATGGCTCCGGGCAAAACAAAGCATGAAAATGAGGTTCCTTCTCTGATCTCATTCGCTGCCGTCGTCTGAATGAACGTCGCCTTCAGCTATAAAAATCTGATATAAGCCGAGATACGCGGCATATTTCCTTGGCGGAAGATGAGGTTTTTTTTTTTTTTTTTTTTTTTTTAAGATCTGCCCTCTCCGCTAATGCAATTTCACAGAAGATAAAAATAGGAATAATTCATGGCGAAGAAAGCGATTCAATTGGAAGCGCCGAGTTGTTCTCAAAGTCTTTATCCCGCAGCGCAGCGAGACGCCGCCGACATTCCCGTCTGATATCGAGCCCAGAAAACGGAGGACTCTGGAACAACTGACCGGAAAAAAATAAAAAAACTTCTGTAGACATTCCTGTAAGAACAGAGGGGTCATGGATAGGGGTGGTGATCGTGATCGGGGAAAACACTAAATAGGTCCGGAAAAGCCAGAAGCGATGTTCGTGGGCAGGGGCGCACTGCGAATCACGGGCACTGAATTTGGCAGAAGAACGCATTCAAACCACACAACATGTATACTTGTACGCAGGGGAGGGCTGGCAGGGGGGGCAGGGTGGAAATCTCCCCCCGGGCTGGTGACACTATGCACAGCCACCGGCCGCCACTACCAAATGCTGTTTTTGCAGAGCAGGAATATGCCTGCTGGAGCTTTGGTAACACAGGTCAGGGCCGCTGCTCACCTCCCACTGTGCAGCCGTGCCTGTGTTGGCTCCGAGGTAGATGGCTGCAGAGCTGAGCTATGTCTCGTCTCACACATAGCTCAGCCTCAGCGCACACCATCCCCTTGTCTCTCTTCACAGACACGAGGAGAGATAGAGCTCATCTGCTCCTCCTTCTTCTGAGTCTGCCCTGCCCACACTCCCCGGGCATGTGTGGGCACTGGACAGGAAGTTTGAACCCAAAAAAGCATCAGACAGCCTGCCTGTGCCTCAGCCTCCATCCTGGTAAGCTCACCCTCTCTAGTCTCTCCTGCCTCCCATTGTATAAAAAGGGGTGCTCTGTGGACTTTGTTAAAGGAAAGGGGGGCAGGCTTTGGTAAGCAGAGACGCTCTTTACACAATAGTCCACAGCATGCCCCCTTAAATCAAGTTTCCCAGAACACCCCTTACATCAGATCTGATGTATATGGGGTCTGTGCGGACTCTGATGTATATGGGGTCTGTGCAGACTCTGATGTATATGGGGAGTCTCTGTGCGGACTCTGATGTAAGGGGAGGCTCTGTGCGGACTCTGATGTAAGGGGAGGCTCTGTGCGGACTCTGATGTAAGGGGGGCCTTTGTGCGGACTCTGATGTAAGGGGAGGCTCTGTGCGGACTCTGATGTAAGGGGAGGCTCTGTGCGGACTCTGATGTAAGGGGGGCCTCTGTGCGGACTCTGATGTAAGGGGGCCTCTGTGTGGACTCTGATGTAAGGGGGCTCTGTGCGGACTCTGATGTAAGGGGAGGCTCTGTGCGGACTCTTGAAATCATGATCATGATCATGAAATCATGATCATGAAAAATCTTAGACTGTTTTCCTCGATCCATCACTTTTCCACGCTCTATGGGCCACTTGACTGGACTTGCCCCCCAGGCCTAAGGCTGTCAGCCTTCCCCTGCTTGTACGCCTATAGTGGTAAGTATAGGCTTCTTCAAAATCAGGTAGGGTCTACTTACGTATATATACAATGGCCCGGATTCAGGTAGCACTTACGCTGACGTATCTACAGATACGCCGCGTAAGTGTCAATGTGCGCCGTCGTATCTATGCGACCCAGCATCTCTACCAGTACTTATGGCAGGAAAGGGACTTTAGGACCCAACATCTCTTCCAGCAGGTCACATGGCCCTATATAAGGAAGTCTGCTAGTGACTGTAGTTGCTGGTTGATCTTCAGCTCCTCCAGTGCATTATCTCTGTGATATTCCTGTTCCTGTGTCTCCTGCTACCGACCCGGCTTGTCCTTTTACCTGTTTCCTGTTTGCTTCCTGTGTTCGACCTCGACTATCCACCTGACCACGTCTGCTCTGCTACCCACCCGGCTCATGACCTAAGCTTCCTTCTGACCACGCTCCAGACTCAGCATTACCCGAATCCTGCAACACCTCACGGGCGCCACCTGTCTGCCGATTCTACGCCAGCACACCAGCTGTACTCTGGAACCTCCTGCACACAGACCAGCAGGTGACCGGTGCTACATTGTGTCTGACCTCTCCTGTTTACACCCTCAGGGGGGTCTGGAACTTAGCCGCAAGGGAAGCCCTCTCTCTCCATTGGCCTCTAGCACCAGGTACGTGATAATGCCAATGTGGTTGAGCGCCACCTGCAGTGGAGAAAGTAGACTGCACCTGCCTACAGACTGGGTGGAATTTTTGCAAAGTTATACTTCGACCCGGCTTGTCCTTTACCTGTCTCCTGTTTGCTTCCTGTGTTCGACCTCAGCTATCCACCTGACCTCGTCTGCTCTGCTACCCACACGGCTCATGACCTAAGCTTCCTTCTGACCACGCTCTAGTCTCAGCATTACCCGAATCCAGCAACACCTCACGGGCGCCGCATGTGCGCCGATTCTACGCCAGCACACCAGCTGTACTCTGGAACCTCCTGCACCCAGTCCAGCATGCGACCCGTGCTACTTTTGGCCTGACCTCTCCTGTTTTCACCCTCAGGGGGCCCGGAACTTAGCCGCAAGGGAAACCCTCTCTCTCCATTGGCCTCTAGCACCAGGTTCGGGATAATGCCGCTGTGGTTGAGTGCCACCTGCAGTGGAGAAAGTAGACTGCACCTGCCTACAGACTGGGTGCAATTTTTGCAAAGTTATTCTTCGACCCGGCTTGTCCTTTACCTGTCTCCTGTTTGCTTCCTGTGTTCGACCTCGGCTATCCACCTGACCTCATCTGCTCTGCTACCCACCCGGCTCATGACCCTTAGCTTCCTTCTGACCACGCTCCAGTCTCAGCATTACCCGAATCCAGCAACACCTCACAGGCTCCACCTGTCTGCCGATTCTACGCCAGCACACCAGCTGTACTCTGGATCCTCCTGCACACAGTCCAGCAGGCGACCCGTGCTACTTTAGGTCTGAACTCTCCTGTTTCCACCCTCAGGGGGGGGGTCTGGAACTTAGCCGCAAGGGAAGCCCTCTCTCTCCATTGGCCTCTAGTACCAGGTTCGGGATAATGCCGCTGTGGTTGAGTGCCACCTGCAGTGGAGAAAGTAGACTGCACCTGCCTACAGACTGGGTGGAATTTTTGCAAAGTTATACTTTGACCCGGCTTGTCCTTTACCTGTCCCCTGTTTGCTTCCTGTGTTCGACCTCGGCTATCCACCTGACCACGTCTGCTCTGTTTCCCACCCGGCTCATGACCTAAACTTCCTTCTGACCACGCTCCAGTCTCAGCATTACCCAAATCCTGCAACACCTCACGGGCGCCACCTGTCTGCCCGATTCTACGCCAGCACACCAGCTGTACTCTGGATCCTCCTGCACACAGTCCAGCAGGTTACCGGTGCTACATTGTGTCTGACCTCTCCTGTTTACACCCTCAGGGGGGGTCTGGAACTTAGCCGCAAGGGAAGCCCTCTCTCTCCATTGGCCTCTAGCACCAGGTACGTGATAATGCCAATGTGGTTGAGCGCCACCTGCAGTGGAGAAAGTAGACTGAACCTGCCTACAGACTGGGGGGAATTTTTGCAAAGTTATACTTCGACCCGGCTTGTCCTTTACCTGTCTCCTGTTTGCTTCCTGTGTTCGACCTCAGCTATCCACCTGACCTCGTCTGCTCTGCTACCCACCCGGCTCATGACCTAAGCTTCCTTCTGACCACGCTCCAGTCTCAGCATTACCCGAATCCAGCAACACCTCACGGGCTCCACCTGTCTGACGATTCTACGCCAGCACACCAGCTGTACTCTGGAACCTCCTGCACCCAGTCCAGCAGGCGACCCGTGCTACTTTGGGCCTGACCTCTCCTGTTTCCACCCTCAGGGGGGGTCTGGAACTTAGCCGCAAGGGAAGCCCTCTCTCTCCATTGGCCTCTCGCACCAGGTTTGGGATAATGCCAATGTGGTTGAGCGCCACCTGCAGTGGAGAAAGTAGACTGCACCTGCCTACAGACTGGGTGGAATTTTTGCAAAGTTATACTTCGACCCGGCTTGTCCTTTACCTGTCCCCTGTTTGCTTCCTGTGTTCTACCTCGGCTATCCACCTGACCAAGTCTGCTCTGCTTCCCACCCGGCTCATAACCTAAACTTCCTTCTGACCATGCTCCAGTCTCAGCATTACCTGAATCCTGCAACACCTCACGGGCGCAACCTGTCTGCCGATTCTACACCAGCACACCAGTTGTACTCTGGAACCTCCTGCACACAGTCTAGCAGGCGACCCGTGCTACTTTGGGCCTGACCTCTCCTGTTTTCACCCTCAGGGGGTCCAGAACTTAACCGCAAAGGAAGCCCTCTCTCTCCATTGGCCTCTAGCACCAGGTTCGGGATAATGCCAATGTGGTTGAGCGCCACCTGCAGTGGAGAAAGTAGACTGCACCTGGCTACAGACTGGGTGGAATTTTTGAAAAGTTATTATTCGACCCGGCTTGTCCTTTACCTGTCTCCTGTTTGCTTCCTGTGTTCGACCTCGGCTATCCACCTGATTTCGTCTGCTCTGCTACCAACCCGGCTCATGACCTAAGCTTCCTTCTGACCACGCTCCAGTCTCAGCATTACCCGAATCCTGCAACACCTCACGGGCGCCACCTGTCTGCCCGATTCTACGCCAGCACACCAGCTGTACTCTGAAACCTCCTGCACACAGTCCAGCAGGTGACCGGTGCTACATTGTGTCTGACCTCTCCTGTTTCCATCCTCAGGGGGGGTCTGGAACTTAGCCACAAGGGAAGCCCTCTCTCTTCATTGGCCTCTAGCACCAGGTATGTGATAATGCCAATGTGGTTGAGCGCCACCTGCAGTGGAGAAAGTAGACTGCACCTGCCTACAGACTGGGTGGAATTTTTGCAAAGTTATACTTCGACCCGGCTTGTCCTTTACCTGTCTCCTGTTTGCTTCCTGTGTTTGACCTCGGCTATCCACCTGACCACTTCTGCTCTGCTTCCCACCCGGCTCATGACCTAAGCTTCCTTCTGACCACGCTCCAGTCTCAGCATTACCCGAATCCTGCAACACCTCACGGGCGCCACCTGTCTGCCGATTCTACACCAGCACACCAACTGTACTCTGGAACTTCCTGCACACAGTCTAGCAGGCGACCCGTGATACTTTGGGCCTGAGCTCTCCTGTTTCCACCCTTAGGGAGGTTTGGAACTTAGCCGCAAGGGAAGCCCTCTCTCTCCATTGGCCTCTATTACCAGGTTCGGGATAATGCCGCTGTGGTTGAGTGCCACCTGCAGTGGAGAAAGTAGACTGCACCTGCCTACAGACTGGGTGGAATTTTTGCAAAGTTATTCTTCGACCCGGCTTGTCCTTTACCTGTCTCCTGTTTGCTTCCTGTGTTCGACCTCGGCTATCCACCTGACCTCATCTGCTCTGCTACCCACCCGGCTCATGACCTAAGCTTCCTTCTGACCACGCTCCAGTCTCAGCATTACCCGAATCCAGCAACACCTCACAGGCTCCACCTGTCTGCCGATTCTACGCCAGCACACCAGCTGTACTCTGGATCCTCCTGCACACAGTCCAGCAGGCGACCCGTGCTACTTTAGGCCTGACCTCTCCTGTTTCCATCCTTAGGGAGGTTTGGAACTTAGCCGCAAGGGAAGCCCTCTCTCTCCATTGGCCTCTAGCACCAGGCACGTGATAATGCCGCTTGTGGTTGAGCGCCACCTGCAGCCGAGAAAGTGGACTGCACCTGCCTACAGACTGGGTGGAATTTTTGCAAAGTTATACTTTAAAATTTAAAGCAAAGCACGGTAAGCAACATTAACACAAGAAGACAAGATGCAAGAGTTTTAAACTCAGAATAAAATGGAGTATCGGTACCGGTCTGCAGAGTTTATTAAAAGCATCAATCTCACATCAAAGCCTTGTACAGCTCGCCAGACTCACTTAACCAGGTACCTTAGGGAAGGTATAATGGAGGGAGCCATCCTCCATCTCAGCTGCCTTCCTAATAATTGGGGATAATTTAATATTCTTGTTAGCTACAATTCAAGTCCAGATCTTTCACAGCTCCAAGTATTACAGCGATGGGTTCAGGGAATAGACATGGCAAGTAATAAAGGATTTACAGGAAGAACACAAGGTGAGGAGCTTGCTAATAAAACTTAATTATATAAAATGTTCTAAAAAAACGGGAAATGGAGAGTATTTTATGGAGCACATAAGCTGCGAGGAAAACAATGGCTGATCGGTTAGGGAGTCCCCGTGAGACGTCTGGCGCATAGATGTGTGCAAGCGCATAGGTTTGCCCATAGAATGGCTAACAGGCGCACACATGTGTGCGCAGGAGCACGCGCAAGCGCGCACGGGCTTAATTCCTCTTGGCGCCAGACGCTCTATTTAAAGGGAGTCTAGCCTCCTAGTCTTTGCTGACTGATCTTCAGCTGTGTCCTGTATCCTGATCTAAACCTGTGTGCTCTCCTAGTTTATGACCCGGCTTGTTCTTGACCTTGGCTCTGTATTCTTTTCCTGTGCTTATACCCACCTCTGACCCACGCGTGTATACTGGCCATCGGGAGTACCGGGAGTTTCCCGGTGGGCCGATGGCTCAGTGGGCCAGTTTGAGTGACAGCCTGTCGAAGTAATGGCTGCGCGGCCCGCACAGCCATTACTTTGAGCACTGCTGTTCTGCAGGGGCGGACTGTCCGACAGACCTATCGGCACTGTGGGGCCCCATGATAGCTGCAACACTCGCACTGAAAGCAGCTGCAATAGGACCTCTCACGGCGTGCTGGTCCCCGCTGGCTTCTTCTTTATTCCATCCATCCCAAGTGCATACACGTGACATCATCCAGGATGGGCGAGAAGAGCGGAGGGGCCGGCAGAGAGCAGCGCGCCATGAGTGGTCTTATTGCAGGCATCGGGTGAGGCTCAATGATACTCTCCTGTTATCCCCCACTGTCCCACTGTGTCCTCCAGCCTCCACTGTGTCCTCCAGCCCCCACGCTGTTCTCCAGCCTCCACTGTGCCCTCCAGCTTCCACTGTGTCCTCCAGCCTCGACTGTGTCCTCCAGCCTCCACGCTGTCTTCCAGCTTCTACTGTGTCCTCCAGCCTCCACTGTGTCCTCCAGCCCCCACGCTGTCCTCCAGCCTCCACTGTGCCCTCCAGCCTCCACTGTGTCCTCCAGCCCCCACGCTGTTCTCCAGCCTCCACTGTGCCCTCCAGCTTCCACTGTGTCCTCCAGCCTCGACTGTGTCCTCCAGCCTCCACGCTGTCTTCCAGCTTCTACTGTGTCCTCCAGCCTCCACTGTGTCCTCCAGCCCCCACGCTGTCCTCCAGCCTCCACTGTGCCCTCCAGCCTCCACTGTGTCCTCCAGCCCCCACCCTCTCCTCCAGCCTCCACTGAGCCCTCCAGCCTACACTGTGTCCTCCAGCCTACACTGTGTCCTCCAGCCGCCACTGTGTCCTCCAGCCTCCACTGTGTCCTCTAGCTTCTACTGTGTCCTCCAGCCTCCACTGTGTCCTCCAGCCCCCACGCTGTCCTCCAGCCTCCACTGTGCCCTCCAGCCTCCACTGTGTCCTCACCGAGGATGGCGGGGGGGGGAAGCAGAGTGACGAGCGAAACTGACTTAGAATCAGTTACGCATAGATAACCATTAGATCCAACAGGTGTAAGGCTCTTACGCCGTCGGATCTTAAATGCAATTCTTTTTTTGTCCGCTAGGTGTCGCCTCCGTCGTTTTCCCCGTCGAATATGCAAATTAGCTAGATACGCGAATTCCCGAACGTACGCGCGGTCGACGCAGTGAAGTTACAACGTTTACGTTAGGTTTGCCCGGCGTAAAGTTGCCCCTGCTATATGAGGGGCAGCCAATGTTAAGTATGGCCGCCGTTCCCGCGTCAAAATTTAAAAATTTCCGTCGTTTGCGTAAGTCGTCCGTGAATGGGGCTGGACGCCATTTACGTTCACGTCGAAACCAATGACGTCCTTGCAACGTCATTTGGAGCAATGCACCCTGGGATATTTTACAGACGGCGCATGCGCAGTACGTTCGGCGCGGGAACGCGCTTAATTTAAATACTACACGCCCCCTACCCGCCTAATTTGAATTAGGCGGGCTTGCGCCGGGTGATTTACGCTACGCCGCCGCAACTTTACACGCAAGTGCTTTGTGAATAAAGCACTTGCCTGTAAAACTTGCGGTGGCGTAACGTAAATGAGATACGTTACGCCTGCACAGTTTTGCGCGATTCTACGAGAATCTGGGCCTAAGTGATTGCTTTCTTATGCATTCTCACTGGGGTAGATTCAGGTACTGATGCACACTCTTACGGAGGCGCAGCGTTACGTTTTTACGCTACGCCTCCGTAAATTACTTGCGCTACGTTTGATTCAGGAAGCAGTAGCTCCGTAATTTGCGGAGGCGTTCCCTAAAAGTGGCCGGCGTAAGCGCACGTAATTTAAATGATCCCGTAGGGGGCGTGGATCATTTAAATTAGGCGCGTTCCCGCGCCGAACGTAGTGCGCATGCTCCGTCGGGAAACTTTCCCGACGTGCATTGCGGTAAATGACGTCGCAAGGACGTCATTTGCTTCAACTTGAACGTAAATGGCGTCCAGCGCCATTCACGCTTCACTTACGCAAATGACGTCATTTTTAAAAATCGCGACGCGGGAACGACGGGTATACGTAGCATTGGCTGCCCCTGCTAATAGCATGGGCAGCCTTACGCAGAAAACGACGAACGCAAACGACGTAAAATGCGTACGCAGGGTGCGCGTACGGTTGTGAATCGGCGTGAGTATGCAATTTGCATACTCTACGCTGACCACTACGGGAACGCCACCTAGCGGCCATCGTAAGAATGCAGCCTACGATACGACGGCATAAGAGCCTTATGCCACGCACATCTTAGGCTGCAGTCGGCGTATCGAGCTTTCTGAATACAGAAAAGTCGATACGCCGGCGCAACTAAGAAATTGTGCTGCGTATCTATGGATACGCAGACGCAATTGCTTACTGAATCCACCCCATTGTTTTTTTCCTTGCCATTCCAGTCACTGTTAGATACCTGTGTTTTTTATGTTTTTGATGTTTAATGCGTGTTTCTGGAGCGCGATATCATCTCATTTATATATATTTATCAATATGTATTCTGTTATGTATTTTTGGTAAAAAATAAATCCTAATAATCGTAATCTGTCTGGAAGGATCTTGTATGAGTGGGGGGGGGGTGACACTTCCTGCCTAAGCGGAGGATGGGGAGAAGTTGCGGGTGAAGTATTGTGATGGTATTGCAGTAATTGGACGCGGTCCCCGGTACACAGAGCGCGCTACGTGAAGAAGTTCTGTTTATGTGACATGAATCATAAAGCGTTATTCCAGCTGAGAGTCTGACAAGGTGAAATCTTAATGATTATTGCTGCTAACACCTTGCTGTACAGCGGGCTGTCTGCTCAGCGGGGGAACGAAAGGTCCATCCAGGTTTTTTGTACGACTCTAATTTCTGCGAGAACGCGGCACGTAATGCGAGGCGCCGTATTCGCCGCAAAAATCCAAGCAGCAGAGATCAGTCCTGGTTTGTGTACAACTTTTTAGGCTTAAAAGTCATTTTCACACATTTTAATTAGCTGGGTGTTACATAGTTATATATTTACAACGCTACAGTATATACCGCGCCTTGCAAAGGTATTCACCCCCCCTTGACTTTTTACCTATTTTGTGCCAGATTCACGTAGAATCGCGGCGGCGTAACGTATCGTAGATACGTTACACCGCCGCAAGTTTTCATCGCAAGTGTCTGATTCACAAAGCACTTGCGATGAAAACTTCGCCGGCGGCCTCCGGCGCAAGGCGGGCCAATTCAAATGGGCGTGTGCCATTTAAATTAGGCGCGCTCCCGCGCCGGACCTACTGCGCATGCTCCGTTTCGCAATTCCCATTGTGCTTTGCGCGCCGTGACGTAATTTCTTCGAACGGCGACGTGCGTAGCGTACTTCCGTATTCCCGGACGTGTTACGCAAACGACGTTAAATTTAAAATTTCGACGCGGGAACGACGGCCATACTTTAGACAGCAATACGATTGCTGACTAAAGTTAGGGCACCCAAAACGACGACTAAATTTGCGACGGGAAACTAGACTAGCGGCGACGTAGCGAACGCGAAAATCCGTCGTGGATCGCCATAACTCCTAATTTGCATACCCGACGCTGGTTTACGACGCAAACTCCCCCCAGCGGCGGCCGCGGTACTGCATCCTAAGATCCGACAGTGTAAAACAATTACACCTGTCGGATCTTATGGATATCTATGCGTAACTGATTCTATGACTCAGCCACATAGATAGAAACAGAGATACGACGGCGTACCGTGTTTCCCCGAAAATAAGCCCGGGTCTTATATTAATTATGCCAACAAAAGACACAGTAGGGCTTATTTTCGGGCTAGGTCTTACCATGTAATGTGCTCTCTTCTCTTCCCCTCTCCCTCCCTGCCTGTCAGGAATCCACAGTGTGAACTAAGTTAAAATGCTTGTACAATCCTACAATCCACTCTATTACTGTAGTATATAATGTACAATGTGCGTGTTCCTGTAATATAATTGTGCCAAATTCCTTCGTTATAGCGCCATTCTGCGCTTCTGTGACCCGCCGGAGCTCTCTTCCCCCCAATTATATTACAGAAACGCACACATTGTACATTATATACTACTGTAATAGAGTGGATTATAGGATTTTACAAGCATTTTTAACTAGGGCTTATTTTCGGGGTAGGTCTTATATTGCAGCCCTCCTGGAAAATAACGCTAGGTCTTATTTTCAGGGTAGGTCTTATTTTTGGGGAAACAGGGTATCAGGAGAAACGCCGTTGTATCTCTTTTGTGAATCTGGCCCTTTGTTACATTACAGCCTTTAGTTGAATGTTTTTTTATTTTTTTTTATCTGAATTATATGTGATGATCAGAACACAATAGTCTAGTAGCCAGATTCAGAGAAGTTTACGCTGGCATATCAGTAGATACGCTGTCATAACTCTGAATCTGCGCCGTCGTATATTTAAGTGTATTCTCAAATTGAAAAATGGGGCCTAAAACTAAGATTGGGACTTTCAATTGAGGCAATAACTAGCATGCCTCCATCCCCGATAGGTTGAATGAGAGAAACTAAGGGTGGGACTTTAAGGAAGAACATCACTGGCATATGAACCAAAAACATATGGTAAAAAATATTTATTATACAAACAAAGGAGGTATGACAAATACACATTCAGATGATAAAATGGTACAATTAGTAACCACCTAGAAATTATATAATAGTACAAATTAGTCCAACAAAACATACATGGTAATGCATTAATAGTAATGGGTCTAGGTACATAATTCTAGAGGAAACAAGAGGGTACATGATGGTCTATGATAGGTACTCATAGTGGGGCATCTGGTACATGAGAACCGGCTTTGTAGGGGTAGCATAGAAAAAATAAATAAAAATGAGTTGGTTCATAAAATTGCAATGTTAGAGGGTAAATATTATACATGTACACTGTGACATATCATCGTATAATGGCTCTACGCGTTTCGTGTTCACTTTAACACTCATCAGGAGCAGATACACAGTGTACGGGTATCTATAATAGAGAAAGAAATGCCATAGTAAAGTAATGGACATAATAGGGAACATAGAAAAGAGGGGAACAAAAATAGTCCCAAACACTCTCACCTAGTTATAGTAAAATGGGTAGAATCATAAGATGGTACTGTAAGAGAGGGGCAGCTATAAATGGCATCATCCCCGGGAGCTGAATTGGTGGCACTTTGGCACGGCAGGAGTAACAACAGTAAACAGTATTGGCCATGAGCATCGGATAGTGGATGTCAACAGTGATAGAATTGATAAAGTCTGTGGTGAAACCCAGAGGTATCTGTGGGGTAAATAATAAATAATTGAAAAATAATAGGTGAGAAGTGTAGTGTAGGGTTAAAGAGTTAGACATATGAATGAAGACATGCACCAGGATGTCCAAAGTGGACATGAATCAAAAAGTAGTAAGGGTGCAGATATAATGATGGAAGCACTGCACCAAAAATAGTGGGTAGGAAGTGAAGTGTAAAGTTAGAAAGGTAAACATGTGAATAAAGACATGCACCAGCATGTTCAAAGTAAGCATAAGTCAAAAAGATAATGAGGGTGCAGGTGTGATAGTGAAAGCACTGCACCGTAGGTACCTACCCAGCGAGGGTGGATCAAGAGGTGGCACCATAAAATGTGTAGGGTCCCATGAGGATAATACAATCCGAAGTGATGGCTCAATATGGGTAAGTATATATAGCGGCCGTATACCAAGAGTGGCCAATAAACGCCACGCAGCGTAAATAGGGGGGAAGGCCCGCATCGCCGTCCAGGCAGTAGCGTGCCTGGCGTTGGCGCGCAAACCCTCCTCGTACTAGCCGCAGATGGATAGTCCACGCCCGCATCGCGGCGTCACAAGTGACGTCACCTGTCGAGCGTGGAAGCGTGGCGTCGACACGCAGTGAGAGCCCGACCAACCCTCCCTAAAGGGGAGGGGAGGGGGGGTTACCAGAGCGAGTCGCAGCTCCCGGGGATAATGAGAAAGCCAGCCCCAACTGGCAGAGCTGATCTAGGAGGGGAAAAGTTGTAAATAGGATAAAGAAACGTATGGCAAAAGACAGTCACAGTGATATAGGTCATGTTTAAAATAATATGGTAATGTACTTCCATCCCCGATACATTGAAAAATGGGGCCTAAAACTAAGATTGGGACTTTCAATTGAGGCAATAACTAGCATGCCTCCATCCCCGATAGGTTGAATGAGAGAAACTAAGGGTGGGACTTTAAGGAAGAACATCACTGGCATATGAACCAAAAACATATGGTAAAAAATATTTATTATACAAACAAAGGAGGTATGACAAATACACATTCAGATGATAAAATGGTACAATTAGTAACCACCTAGAAATTATATAATAGTACAAATTAGTCCAACAAAACATACATGGTAATGCATTAATAGTAATGGGTCTAGGTACATAATTCTAGAGGAAACAAGAGGGTACATGATGGTCTATGATAGGTACTCATAGTGGGGCATCTGGTACATGAGAACCGGCTTTGTAGGGGTAGCATAGAAAAAATAAATAAAAATGAGTTGGTTCATAAAATTGCAATGTTAGAGGGTAAATATTATACATGTACACTGTGACATATCATCGTATAATGGCTCTACGCGTTTCGTGTTCACTTTAACACTCATCAGGAGCAGATACACAGTGTACGGGTATCTATAATAGAGAAAGAAATGCCATAGTAAAGTAATGGACATAATAGGGAACATAGAAAAGAGGGGAACAAAAATAGTCCCAAACACTCTCACCTAGTTATAGTAAAATGGGTAGAATCATAAGATGGTACTGTAAGAGAGGGGCAGCTATAAATGGCATCATCCCCGGGAGCTGAATTGGTGGCACTTTGGCACGGCAGGAGTAACAACAGTAAACAGTATTGGCCATGAGCATCGGATAGTGGATGTCAACAGTGATAGAATTGATAAAGTCTGTGGTGAAACCCAGAGGTATCTGTGGGGTAAATAATAAATAATTGAAAAATAATAGGTGAGAAGTGTAGTGTAGGGTTAAAGAGTTAGACATATGAATGAAGACATGCACCAGGATGTCCAAAGTGGACATGAATCAAAAAGTAGTAAGGGTGCAGATATAATGATGGAAGCACTGCACCAAAAATAGTGGGTAGGAAGTGAAGTGTAAAGTTAGAAAGGTAAACATGTGAATAAAGACATGCACCAGCATGTTCAAAGTAAGCATAAGTCAAAAAGATAATGAGGGTGCAGGTGTGATAGTGAAAGCACTGCACCGTAGGTACCTACCCAGCGAGGGTGGATCAAGAGGTGGCACCATAAAATGTGTAGGGTCCCATGAGGATAATACAATCCGAAGTGATGGCTCAATATGGGTAAGTATATATAGCGGCCGTATACCAAGAGTGGCCAATAAACGCCACGCAGCGTAAATAGGGGGGAAGGCCCGCATCGCCGTCCAGGCAGTAGCGTGCCTGGCGTTGGCGCGCAAACCCTCCTCGTACTAGCCGCAGATGGATAGTCCACGCCCGCATCGCGGCGTCACAAGTGACGTCACCTGTCGAGCGTGGAAGCGTGGCGTCGACACGCAGTGAGAGCCCGACCAACCCTCCATAAAGGGGAGGGGAGGGGGGGTTACCAGAGCGAGTCGCAGCTCCCGGGGATAATGAGAAAGCCAGCCCCAACTGGCAGAGCTGATCTAGGAGGGGAAAAGTTGTAAATAGGATAAAGAAACGTATGGCAAAAGACAGTCACAGTGATATAGGTCATGTTTAAAATAATATGGTAATGTACTTCCATCCCCGATACATTGAAAAATGGGGCCTAAAACTAAGATTGGGACTTTCAATTGAGGCAATAACTAGCATGCCTCCATCCCCGATAGGTTGAATGAGAGAAACTAAGGGTGGGACTTTAAGGAAGAACATCACTGGCATATGAACCAAAAACATATGGTAAAAAATATTTATTATACAAACAAAGGAGGTATGACAAATACACATTCAGATGATAAAATGGTACAATTAGTAACCACCTAGAAATTATATAATAGTACAAATTAGTCCAACAAAACATACATGGTAATGCATTAATAGTAATGGGTCTAGGTACATAATTCTAGAGGAAACAAGAGGGTACATGATGGTCTATGATAGGTACTCATAGTGGGGCATCTGGTACATGAGAACCGGCTTTGTAGGGGTAGCATAGAAAAAATAAATAAAAATGAGTTGGTTCATAAAATTGCAATGTTAGAGGGTAAATATTATACATGTACACTGTGACATATCATCGTATAATGGCTCTACGCGTTTCGTGTTCACTTTAACACTCATCAGGAGCAGATACACAGTGTACGGGTATCTATAATAGAGAAAGAAATGCCATAGTAAAGTAATGGACATAATAGGGAACATAGAAAAGAGGGGAACAAAAATAGTCCCAAACACTCTCACCTAGTTATAGTAAAATGGGTAGAATCATAAGATGGTACTGTAAGAGAGGGGCAGCTATAAATGGCATCATCCCCGGGAGCTGAATTGGTGGCACTTTGGCACGGCAGGAGTAACAACAGTAAACAGTATTGGCCATGAGCATCGGATAGTGGATGTCAACAGTGATAGAATTGATAAAGTCTGTGGTGAAACCCAGAGGTATCTGTGGGGTAAATAATAAATAATTGAAAAATAATAGGTGAGAAGTGTAGTGTAGGGTTAAAGAGTTAGACATATGAATGAAGACATGCACCAGGATGTCCAAAGTGGACATGAATCAAAAAGTAGTAAGGGTGCAGATATAATGATGGAAGCACTGCACCAAAAATAGTGGGTAGGAAGCGAAGTGTAAAGTTAGAAAGGTAAACATGTGAATAAAGACATGCACCAGCATGTTCAAAGTAAGCATAAGTCAAAAAGATAATGAGGGTGCAGGTGTGATAGTGAAAGCACTGCACCGTAGGTACCTACCCAGCGAGGGTGGATCAAGAGGTGGCACCATAAAATGTGTAGGGTCCCATGAGGATAATACAATCCGATACAAAACCTATCGGGGATGGAGGCATGCTAGTTATTGCCTCAATTGAAAGTCCCAATCTTAGTTTTAGGCCCCATTTTTCAATGTATCGGGGATGGAAGTACATTACCATATTATTTTAAACATGACCTATATCACTGTGACTGTCTTTTGCCATACGTTTCTTTATCCTATTTACAACTTTTCCCCTCCTAGATCAGCTCTGCCAGTTGGGGCTGGCTTTCTCATTATCCCCGGGAGCTGCGACTCGCTCTGGTAACCCCCCCTCCCCTCCCCTTTATGGAGGGTTGGTCGGGCTCTCACTGCGTGTCGACGCCACGCTTCCACGCTCGACAGGTGACGTCACTTGTGACGCCGCGATGCGGGCGTGGACTATCCATCTGCGGCTAGTACGAGGAGGGTTTGCGCGCCAACGCCAGGCACGCTACTGCCTGGACGGCGATGCGGGCCTTCCCCCCTATTTACGCTGCGTGGCGTTTATTGGCCACTCTTGGTATACGGCCGCTATATATACTTACCCATATTGAGCCATCACTTCGGATTGTATTATCCTCAT
Organism: Rana temporaria; assembly: GCF_905171775.1. NCBI lineage: Eukaryota > Metazoa > Chordata > Amphibia > Anura > Ranidae > Rana > Rana temporaria. The sequence goes on along the minus strand of NC_053492.1, from coordinate 477,161,729 downwards.
GGGACCCTACACATTTTATGGTGCCACCTCTTGATCCACCCTCGCTGGGTAGGTACCTACGGTGCAGTGCTTTCACTATCACACCTGCACCCTCATTATCTTTTTGACTTATGCTTACTTTGAACATGCTGGTGCATGTCTTTATTCACATGTTTACCTTTCTAACTTTACACTTCACTTCCTACCCACTATTTTTGGTGCAGTGCTTCCATCATTATATCTGCACCCTTACTACTTTTTGATTCATGTCCACTTTGGACATCCTGGTGCATGTCTTCATTCATATGTCTAACTCTTTAACCCTACACTACACTTCTCACCTATTATTTTTCAATTATTTATTATTTACCCCACAGATACCTCTGGGTTTCACCACAGACTTTATCAATTCTATCACTGTTGACATCCACTATCCGATGCTCATGGCCAATACTGTTTACTGTTGTTACTCCTGCCGTGCCAAAGTGCCACCAATTCAGCTCCCGGGGATGATGCCATTTATAGCTGCCCCTCTCTTACAGTACCATCTTATGATTCTACCCATTTTACTATAACTAGGTGAGAGTGTTTGGGACTATTTTTGTTCCCCTCTTTTCTATGTTCCCTATTATGTCCATTACTTTACTATGGCATTTCTTTCTCTATTATAGATACCCGTACACTGTGTATCTGCTCCTGATGAGTGTTAAAGTGAACACGAAACGCGTAGAGCCATTATACGATGATATGTCACAGTGTACATGTATAATATTTACCCTCTAACATTGCAATTTTATGAACCAACTCATTTTTATTTATTTTTTCTATGCTACCCCTACAAAGCCGGTTCTCATGTACCAGATGCCCCACTATGAGTACCTATCATAGACCATCATGTACCCTCTTGTTTCCTCTAGAATTATGTACCTAGACCCATTACTATTAATGCATTACCATGTATGTTTTGTTGGACTAATTTGTACTATTATATAATTTCTAGGTGGTTACTAATTGTACCATTTTATCATCTGAATGTGTATTTGTCATACCTCCTTTGTTTGTATAATAAATATTTTTTACCATATGTTTTTGGTTCATATGCCAGTGATGTTCTTCCTTAAAGTCCCACCCTTAGTTTCTCTCATTCAACCTATCGGGGATGGAGGCATGCTAGTTATTGCCTCAATTGAAAGTCCCAATCTTAGTTTTAGGCCCCATTTTTCAATGTATCGGGGATGGAAGTACATTACCATATTATTTTAAACATGACCTATATCACTGTGACTGTCTTTTGCCATACGTTTCTTTATCCTATTTACAACTTTTCCCCTCCTAGATCAGCTCTGCCAGTTGGGGCTGGCTTTCTCATTATCCCCGGGAGCTGCGACTCGCTCTGGTAACCCCCCCTCCCCTCCCCTTTAGGGAGGGTTGGTCGGGCTCTCACTGCGTGTCGACGCCACGCTTCCACGCTCGACAGGTGACGTCACTTGTGACGCCGCGATGCGGGCGTGGACTATCCATCTGCGGCTAGTACGAGGAGGGTTTGCGCGCCAACGCCAGGCACGCTACTGCCTGGACGGCGATGCGGGCCTTCCCCCCTATTTACGCTGCGTGGCGTTTATTGGCCACTCTTGGTATACGGCCGCTATATATACTTACCCATATTGAGCCATCACTTCGGATTGTATTATCCTCATGGGACCCTACACATTTTATGGTGCCACCTCTTGATCCACCCTCGCTGGGTAGGTACCTACGGTGCAGGGCTTTCACTATCACACCTGCACCCTCATTATCTTTTTGACTTATGCTTACTTTGAACATGCTGGTGAATGTCTTTATTCACATGTTTACCTTTCTAACTTTACACTTCACTTCCTACCCACTATTTTTGGTGCAGTGCTTCCATCATTATATCTGCACCCTTACTACTTTTTGATTCATGTCCACTTTGGACATCCTGGTGCATGTCTTCATTCATATGTCTAACTCTTTAACCCTACACTACACTTCTCACCTATTATTTTTCAATTATTTATTATTTACCCCACAGATACCTCTGGGTTTCACCACAGACTTTATCAATTCTATCACTGTTGACATCCACTATCCGATGCTCATGGCCAATACTGTTTACTGTTGTTACTCCTGCCGTGCCAAAGTGCCACCAATTCAGCTCCCGGGGATGATGCCATTTATAGCTGCCCCTCTCTTACAGTACCATCTTATGATTCTACCCATTTTACTATAACTAGGTGAGAGTGTTTGGGACTATTTTTGTTCCCCTCTTTTCTATGTTCCCTATTATGTCCATTACTTTACTATGGCATTTCTTTCTCTATTATAGATACCCGTACACTGTGTATCTGCTCCTGATGAGTGTTAAAGTGAACACGAAACGCGTAGAGCCATTATACGATGATATGTCACAGTGTACATGTATAATATTTACCCTCTAACATTGCAATTTTATGAACCAACTCATTTTTATTTATTTTTTCTATGCTACCCCTACAAAGCCGGTTCTCATGTACCAGATGCCCCACTATGAGTACCTATCATAGACCATCATGTACCCTCTTGTTTCCTCTAGAATTATGTACCTAGACCCATTACTATTAATGCATTACCATGTATGTTTTGTTGGACTAATTTGTACTATTATATAATTTCTAGGTGGTTACTAATTGTACCATTTTATCATCTGAATGTGTATTTGTCATACCTCCTTTGTTTGTATAATAAATATTTTTTACCATATGTTTTTGGTTCATATGCCAGTGATGTTCTTCCTTAAAGTCCCACCCTTAGTTTCTCTCATTCAACCTATCGGGGATGGAGGCATGCTAGTTATTGCCTCAATTGAAAGTCCCAATCTTAGTTTTAGGCCCCATTTTTCAATGTATCGGGGATGGAAGTACATTACCATATTATTTTAAACATGACCTATATCACTGTGACTGTCTTTTGCCATACGTTTCTTTATCCTATTTACAACTTTTCCCCTCCTAGATCAGCTCTGCCAGTTGGGGCTGGCTTTCTCATTATCCCCGGGAGCTGCGACTCGCTCTGGTAACCCCCCCTCCCCTCCCCTTTATGGAGGGTTGGTCGGGCTCTCACTGCGTGTCGACGCCACGCTTCCACGCTCGACAGGTGACGTCACTTGTGACGCCGCGATGCGGGCGTGGACTATCCATCTGCGGCTAGTACGAGGAGGGTTTGCGCGCCAACGCCAGGCACGCTACTGCCTGGACGGCGATGCGGGCCTTCCCCCCTATTTACGCTGCGTGGCGTTTATTGGCCACTCTTGGTATACGGCCGCTATATATACTTACCCATATTGAGCCATCACTTCGGATTGTATTATCCTCATGGGACCCTACACATTTTATGGTGCCACCTCTTGATCCACCCTCGCTGGGTAGGTACCTACGGTGCAGTGCTTTCACTATCACACCTGCACCCTCATTATCTTTTTGACTTATGCTTACTTTGAACATGCTGGTGCATGTCTTTATTCACATGTTTACCTTTCTAACTTTACACTTCACTTCCTACCCACTATTTTTGGTGCAGTGCTTCCATCATTATATCTGCACCCTTACTACTTTTTGATTCATGTCCACTTTGGACATCCTGGTGCATGTCTTCATTCATATGTCTAACTCTTTAACCCTACACTACACTTCTCACCTATTATTTTTCAATTATTTATTATTTACCCCACAGATACCTCTGGGTTTCACCACAGACTTTATCAATTCTATCACTGTTGACATCCACTATCCGATGCTCATGGCCAATACTGTTTACTGTTGTTACTCCTGCCGTGCCAAAGTGCCACCAATTCAGCTCCCGGGGATGATGCCATTTATAGCTGCCCCTCTCTTACAGTACCATCTTATGATTCTACCCATTTTACTATAACTAGGTGAGAGTGTTTGGGACTATTTTTGTTCCCCTCTTTTCTATGTTCCCTATTATGTCCATTACTTTACTATGGCATTTCTTTCTCTATTATAGATACCCGTACACTGTGTATCTGCTCCTGATGAGTGTTAAAGTGAACACGAAACGCGTAGAGCCATTATACGATGATATGTCACAGTGTACATGTATAATATTTACCCTCTAACATTGCAATTTTATGAACCAACTCATTTTTATTTATTTTTTCTATGCTACCCCTACAAAGCCGGTTCTCATGTACCAGATGCCCCACTATGAGTACCTATCATAGACCATCATGTACCCTCTTGTTTCCTCTAGAATTATGTACCTAGACCCATTACTATTAATGCATTACCATGTATGTTTTGTTGGACTAATTTGTACTATTATATAATTTCTAGGTGGTTACTAATTGTACCATTTTATCATCTGAATGTGTATTTGTCATACCTCCTTTGTTTGTATAATAAATATTTTTTACCATATGTTTTTGGTTCATATGCCAGTGATGTTCTTCCTTAAAGTCCCACCCTTAGTTTCTCTCATTCAACCTATCGGGGATGGAGGCATGCTAGTTATTGCCTCAATTGAAAGTCCCAATCTTAGTTTTAGGCCCCATTTTTCAATGTATCGGGGATGGAAGTACATTACCATATTATTTTAAACATGACCTATATCACTGTGACTGTCTTTTGCCATACGTTTCTTTATCCTATTTACAACTTTTCCCCTCCTAGATCAGCTCTGCCAGTTGGGGCTGGCTTTCTCATTATCCCCGGGAGCTGCGACTCGCTCTGGTAACCCCCCCTCCCCTCCCCTTTATGGAGGGTTGGTCGGGCTCTCACTGCGTGTCGACGCCACGCTTCCACGCTCGACAGGTGACGTCACTTGTGACGCCGCGATGCGGGCGTGGACTATCCATCTGCGGCTAGTACGAGGAGGGTTTGCGCGCCAACGCCAGGCACGCTACTGCCTGGACGGCGATGCGGGCCTTCCCCCCTATTTACGCTGCGTGGCGTTTATTGGCCACTCTTGGTATACGGCCGCTATATATACTTACCCATATTGAGCCATCACTTCGGATTGTATTATCCTCATGGGACCCTACACATTTTATGGTGCCACCTCTTGATCCACCCTCGCTGGGTAGGTACCTACGGTGCAGTGCTTTCACTATCACACCTGCACCCTCATTATCTTTTTGACTTATGCTTACTTTGAACATGCTGGTGCATGTCTTTATTCACATGTTTACCTTTCTAACTTTACACTTCACTTCCTACCCACTATTTTTGGTGCAGTGCTTCCATCATTATATCTGCACCCTTACTACTTTTTGATTCATGTCCACTTTGGACATCCTGGTGCATGTCTTCATTCATATGTCTAACTCTTTAACCCTACACTACACTTCTCACCTATTATTTTTCAATTATTTATTATTTACCCCACAGATACCTCTGGGTTTCACCACAGATTTTATCAATTCTATCACTGTTGACATCCACTATCCGATGCTCATGGCCAATACTGTTTACTGTTGTTACTCCTGCCGTGCCAAAGTGCCACCAATTCAGCTCCCGGGGATGATGCCATTTATAGCTGCCCCTCTCTTACAGTACCATCTTATGATTCTACCCATTTTACTATAACTAGGTGAGAGTGTTTGGGACTATTTTTGTTCCCCTCTTTTCTATGTTCCCTATTATGTCCATTACTTTACTATGGCATTTCTTTCTCTATTATAGATACCCGTACACTGTGTATCTGCTCCTGATGAGTGTTAAAGTGAACACGAAACGCGTAGAGCCATTATACGATGATATGTCACAGTGTACATGTATAATATTTACCCTCTAACATTGCAATTTTATGAACCAACTCATTTTTATTTATTTTTTCTATGCTACCCCTACAAAGCCGGTTCTCATGTACCAGATGCCCCACTATGAGTACCTATCATAGACCATCATGTACCCTCTTGTTTCCTCTAGAATTATGTACCTAGACCCATTACTATTAATGCATTACCATGTATGTTTTGTTGGACTAATTTGTACTATTATATAATTTCTAGGTGGTTACTAATTGTACCATTTTATCATCTGAATGTGTATTTGTCATACCTCCTTTGTTTGTATAATAAATATTTTTTACCATATGTTTTTGGTTCATATGCCAGTGATGTTCTTCCTTAAAGTCCCACCCTTAGTTTCTCTCATTCAACCTATCGGGGATGGAGGCATGCTAGTTATTGCCTCAATTGAAAGTCCCAATCTTAGTTTTAGGCCCCATTTTTCAATGTATCGGGGATGGAAGTACATTACCATATTATTTTAAACATGACCTATATCACTGTGACTGTCTTTTGCCATACGTTTCTTTATCCTATTTACAACTTTTCCCCTCCTAGATCAGCTCTGCCAGTTGGGGCTGGCTTTCTCATTATCCCCGGGAGCTGCGACTCGCTCTGGTAACCCCCCCTCCCCTCCCCTTTAGGGAGGGTTGGTCGGGCTCTCACTGCGTGTCGACGCCACGCTTCCACGCTCGACAGGTGACGTCACTTGTGACGCCGCGATGCGGGCGTGGACTATCCATCTGCGGCTAGTACGAGGAGGGTTTGCGCGCCAACGCCAGGCACGCTACTGCCTGGACGGCGATGCGGGCCTTCCCCCCTATTTACGCTGCGTGGCGTTTATTGGCCACTCTTGGTATACGGCCGCTATATATACTTACCCATATTGAGCCATCACTTCGGATTGTATTATCCTCATGGGACCCTACACATTTTATGGTGCCACCTCTTGATCCACCCTCGCTGGGTAGGTACCTACGGTGCAGTGCTTTCACTATCACACCTGCACCCTCATTATCTTTTTGACTTATGCTTACTTTGAACATGCTGGTGCATGTCTTTATTCACATGTTTACCTTTCTAACTTTACACTTCACTTCCTACCCACTATTTTTGGTGCAGTGCTTCCATCATTATATCTGCACCCTTACTACTTTTTGATTCATGTCCACTTTGGACATCCTGGTGCATGTCTTCATTCATATGTCTAACTCTTTAACCCTACACTACACTTCTCACCTATTATTTTTCAATTATTTATTATTTACCCCACAGATACCTCTGGGTTTCACCACAGACTTTATCAATTCTATCACTGTTGACATCCACTATCCGATGCTCATGGCCAATACTGTTTACTGTTGTTACTCCTGCCGTGCCAAAGTGCCACCAATTCAGCTCCCGGGGATGATGCCATTTATAGCTGCCCCTCTCTTACAGTACCATCTTATGATTCTACCCATTTTACTATAACTAGGTGAGAGTGTTTGGGACTATTTTTGTTCCCCTCTTTTCTATGTTCCCTATTATGTCCATTACTTTACTATGGCATTTCTTTCTCTATTATAGATACCCGTACACTGTGTATCTGCTCCTGATGAGTGTTAAAGTGAACACGAAACGCGTAGAGCCATTATACGATGATATGTCACAGTGTACATGTATAATATTTACCCTCTAACATTGCAATTTTATGAACCAACTCATTTTTATTTATTTTTTCTATGCTACCCCTACAAAGCCGGTTCTCATGTACCAGATGCCCCACTATGAGTACCTATCATAGACCATCATGTACCCTCTTGTTTCCTCTAGAATTATGTACCTAGACCCATTACTATTAATGCATTACCATGTATGTTTTGTTGGACTAATTTGTACTATTATATAATTTCTAGGTGGTTACTAATTGTACCATTTTATCATCTGAATGTGTATTTGTCATACCTCCTTTGTTTGTATAATAAATATTTTTTACCATATGTTTTTGGTTCATATGCCAGTGATGTTCTTCCTTAAAGTCCCACCCTTAGTTTCTCCTATTCTCAAATTGAGATACGCTTAAACCTAGCTAAGATACGACAGCCTGCGCCGTTGTATCTTAGCTGTCTAGTTCCGCCGGCCGCTAGGGGCGTGAACGCTGATTTACGCCTAGAATGCGTAAATCAGCGAGATACGCCTATTCACGAACGTACGCTTGCCCGTCGCCTAAAGATACGCCGTTTACGTAAGCCGCCATTCCCGCGTCGAAATTTGAAAATGTTACGTTGTTTGCGTAAGTCGTCCGTGAATGGGGCTGGACGTAATTTACGTTCACGTCGAAACCAATACGTCCTTACGGCGTACTTTGGAGCAATGCACACTGGGATATGTTCACGGACGGCGCATGCGCCGTTCGTTAAAAACGTTAATCACGTTGGGTCATGCTTTATTTACATAAAACACGCCCACCTCTTCACAATTTGAATTAGGCGCGCTTACGCTGACCCATTCACGCTACGCCGCCGTAACTTAGGAGGCAAGTGCTTTGTGAATACAGCACTTGCATCTCTGACTTACGGCGGCGTAGCGTAAATACGATACGCTACGCCGGCTCAAAGTTAAGCCAGTCTTTCTGAATCTGGCTATTAGTTGGGGAAGTAAAATTAAAAAAATAAATACATAAATCTATTTTTCAGAAATAAAAAACTGATAATTGTCATGTGTGTAAGTATTCACCCCCCTTTGTTATGAAGCCCATAAAAAGCTCTGGTGCCACCAATTTCCTTCAGAAGTCACATAATTAGTGAAATGACGTCCACCCAGCAGCGGTCCGTCCATAGAGGGCGCTGGAGCGCCGCCCCTCTCTGGCTCCGCACTGCCACTGAAAATAACATATATTCATGCATTGCATGAATGTATGTTATTGTTGCCAGCTGCCGCTGGTCTATTCAGGTGGCCCGACATTGAGCGCCGACCACCTGAATAACGGCAGCTGGTTGGCTGTTCGGGAGTGCCTATCAGAGCCAGCGGCTTTCCGAGTACAGCCCTCGTCTCCCGGATGCTTTATCCAGGGAACGTATGGAGGGTGCGTTCCTTGGATAAGACTGACGGACATCTCAGCCAATCAGATTCGCCGATTCTGGTTATCGGTAACCTGATTGGCTGAAGCGTCACCAAGGCGGGAGAAGACATTGAGGGACATGGAAGGATTAAGGTAAGTGCATTTTACAGGGCACAGCGGTGACAATGGGCACAGAGGCGACAAAGGGCACAGTGGAATCAATGGGCACAGTAGCGACAAAGGGCACAGTGGAATCGATGGGCACAGTAGCGACAATGGGCACAGTGGCAACAATTAAAGGGCACAGTGACATGCACAGTGGCAACAATGGGCACAGTAGTGACAATGGGCACAGTAGCGACAAAAGGCACAGTGGCATCAATGGGCACAGTGGCATCAATTAAAGGGCACAGTGGTGACAATTAAGGGGCATAGTGGTGACAATTGGCACAGTGGCGACAATTGAGGTGCACAGTGGCTGCTTTTGATGGCATTGCACAGTGGTGACAATAGATGGCACAGTGGCTGTGTTTGATGGCATGGCACAGAGACTGCGTTTGATGGCATGGCAGTGGCACAGAGACTGCGTTTAATGGCATGACACAGTGACTGCGCTTGATGGCATGGCACAGTAACTGCATTTGATGGTATGGCACAGTGACTGAGTGTGATGATATGGCACAGCGGCTGCGTTTGATGGCATGGCACAGTAACTGCGTTTGATGGCATGGCACAGTGGTGATAATTGATGGCACAGTGACTGTGTTTTATGGCATGGCACAGTGGTGACAATTGATGGCACAGTGGCTGCATTTGATGGCATGGCACAGTGTTGCGAATTGATGTCATAGTGACTGCATTTGATGGCATGGCACAGTGGTGATAATTGATGGCACAGTGGCTGCGTTTGATGGGCACAGTGAGGCTGCAATTTTTTTCTTACGTTTGCGCCCCCCCCAAAAAATTTTGAGCACCAGCCGCCACTGCGTCCACCTGTGTGCAATCTAAGTGTCACATGATCTGTCATTACATACACACACCTTTATAAAAGGCCCCAGAGGCTGCAACACCTAAGCAAGAGGCGCCACAAACACGGCCATGAAAACCAAGGAACTCTCCAAACACGGCACAACAGCCAACCTGCCAAGAGACGGCCGCACACCAAACCTCAGGGGCCGGGCAAGGAGGTCATTAGTCAGAGAGGAGCACAGAGACCTAAAGTAACCCTGGAGGAGCTACAGAGTTCCACAGCAGAGACTGGAATATCTGTACATAGGGCGACAATAAGCCGTACGCTCCATAGAGTTGGGCTTTATGGGGGAGTGGCCAGAAGAAAGACATTACTTTCACCAAAAAACAAAATGGCGCGTTGTGAGTTTGGGAAAAGGCATGTGGGAGATTCCCAAAATGTATGGGGGAAGGGACTCTGGTCTGATGAGACTAAAATTCAACTTTTAGGCCATCAAAGAAAACGCCATGTCTGGCGCAAACCCAACACATCACATCACCCAAAGATCACCACCCCCACCGTGAAACATGGTGGTGGCAGCATCGTGCTGTGAGGATGTTTTTCAGCAGTCGGGACTGGGAAACTGGTCAGAGTTGAGGGAAAGATGGATGGTGATAAATACAGGGATATTCTTCCTGTACCCCTCTGTGTGTGATTTGAGGCGAGGACGGAGGTTCACCTTCCAGCAGGACAATCACCCCAAACACACTGCTAAAGCAACACTTGAGGGGTTTAAGGGGAAACATGTAAATGTGTTGGAATGGCCTAGTCACAGCCCAGACCTCAATCCAATAGAAAATCTGTGGTCAGACTTATGCTCCCTGGCGGTATGATTCTGTCTGAAAAAACATGCTGAAAGCGGTACCATTATTTGCAAGGAAATTTGGTGTTTTATACTGTAGGCCTGTGATTTTTAGGAATAACTCACTTAAATCTGACCAAACAAGATTCTAATTGGCATCCCGGGTATGACATTTTTTTAAAAACAACATTTTAAATTATAATATAATAAATAATTATAAATAATTATAGCAAGTAATAATATAATTAAAATAAAAATTATTCAATAATGTAATCAACTCAAAATCACTGAAATTTGCTCAGTTGCAGAATTGTCGCTGTCATTATTATTATTTTTTTTATGACGAATTTCCCCATAAATCGCTATCGCACAATTCTGCAAGTGATTATAATTTATTATCGCTGTTTTCTAGCTGATCTAAAACCATTTTTGACATAAAAACACACTTTTGGATGCTATGGACAATCTACAGTTTTCAGGCAGAAAAAAAGGTTTTTATTATATAAAAGTACATGTAGGGCACTGGGCAGACCCCTAGGGACAAGGGGGGTGTGTTTTTTTTACATACAGTACTGTAATCTATAAGATTACAGTATACTGTATGTAATGTGTTTGTTTACTTTTTTGAATTTGGCGCCGATCTCCGCTCCCGTGCGTCGTAACGTCGCAGGGAACGGAGATCGGCGGCACAGATCAATGATCAAAAATGAAACATAATATTAAGACAAAAAAAAAAAATACATTGATAAACTAATTTATCAACGTATTGTTTCTTTTGTCTAAATTTATGTTTCCTTTTTAATCTATAGTGACCATGGGGCAGATCCAGAAAGAAATACATTGGCACAGCGTATCAGAGATACACTACGCCGCCGTACCTTACCTGGCGCATTTTCGAATTCTCAGCGAGTTCGCGCCGTAAGTTACGGCGGCGTAGTGTATTTCTGGGGCCGTATTTCAAATTGGGCGGGTTTCATTTAAATGAAGCGCGTCCCCGCGCCGAATGAAATGCGCATGGGGCGTTCCAAAATTCCCCGCCGTGCATTGCGCTAAATGACGTCGCAACAACGTCATTTTTTGAACTTAGACGTGACTTACGTCCATCCCTATTCACGGACGACTTACGCAAAAAAAAAATTCAAATTTCGATGCGGGAACGACGGCCATACTTTAACATGGCAAGTCTATCTATACGCCGCAAAATAGCAGCTTTAACTATACGCCGGAAAAAGCCGACTAGAGACGACGTAAGAGAATGCGACGGCCACGCGTACGTTCGTGAATCGTCGGAAAAAGCTAATTTGCATACCCGACGCAGAAAATGATGCAAACTCCACCCAGCGGACGCCGAAGTATTGCATCTGCGATCCGAAGGCGTACAAAGCCGTACGCCTGTCGGATCGAACCCAGATGCTGTCGTATCTTGGTTTGAGAATTCAAACTAAAGATACAACGCAGGAAATTTGAAAGTACGCCGGCGTATCAGTAGATACGCTGGCGTACTTGCTCTGTGGATCTGGCCCCATATGTACAGTGCCTGATATTAACCACTTCCTGACGGCCGTACGACTATATACGGCCGCAGGGTGGTTCTAAATCTCTGGGTCGCCGTCTTTTTACAGCCTCCGCTCCTCCTGGCCACTGGGGGGCGCGCGAGCGCCCGCCGCATAGCTGAGATGCCGATGCGCATGCCTGGTGGCTGCGATGTCCGCCAGGCACCCGCGATCGGCGGTTACAGAGACAAGGACGTGGATCTGTGTGAGTAAACACACAGATCCACGTCCTGTCAGGGAGATAGGAGACCGATCTGTGTCCCTTGTACATTGGGACACAGATCGGTCACCTCCCCCAGTCAGTCCCCTTCCCCCACAGTTAGAAACACTATGCAGGGTACACATTTAACCCCTTCCTCACCCCTAGTGTTAACCCCTTCAATGCCAGTCACATTTATACAGTAATTAGTGCATTTTTATAGCACTGATCGCTGTATAAATGACAATGGTCCCAAAAATGTGTCAAAAGTGTCCGATACGTCCGCCATAATGTCGCAGTTCCAATAAAAATTGCAGATTGCGGCGATCTGCGATTTTTATTGGAACTACGACATTCTGTCCCCTATTTTGTAGGCGCTATAACTTTTGCGCAAACCAGTCGCTTATTGCGATTTATTTTTTATTTTTTACCAAAAATATGTAGAAGAATACGTATCGGGCTAAACTGAGAATTTTTTTTTTTTTTTTTTTAATTAGGCTATTTATTATAGCAACAAGTAAAAAATATAAATTATTTTTCAAAATTGTCGCTCTATTTTTATTTATAGCGCAAAAAAATAAAAACCACAGAGGTGATCAAATACCACCAAAAGAAAGCTCTATTTGTGGGACAAAAAGGACGTCAATTTTGTTTGGGAGCCAGGTCACACGACCGCGCAATTGTAAGTTGAAGCAACGCAGTGCCTGAAGCTGAAATTTCACATGGGCAGGAGGGGGTATATGTGCCCAGTAAGCAAGTGGTTAAGTTCTCCTGAGGATGCCATCATTGTGGCAAAACATGTAGAGATTCAATACGTTTGCATCTGTTCATGTATTGTATGGTTACTTTTGACATTAATATGTTGATTTTAATATTTCTTAAATAAAATTTTGATATATTTTTTTTTTTTATGTAAAATTGTTTAATTGTCTTGTGGCACCCTGAAAATCCCAATTCTTTGGCGCTTGATCTGCTACGTTTATATTGTTACTAATTAATAAATAATGTATAATTAATTATCATAAAGTTACTAATTTATTAAATAATTTATAATAAATTATTACAAAATTGCTAATTATTTTTTACTAAATTATGAAATCATTTCTAATTAATTTAATCATTCCTAATTATTTTTACACATTTTATTACACAATTAAATTTACTGTCAGCTGACGGACCATTGTGGAACTTTCATTTTCCTCCAAAGCTGGTACATTGCCCGTGGCGTATCTGGAAGATTAGGCTTGATCTATGAAGACTGGTGCCCTCCATACGTTTCCCTTTATTACGCTTCTGCGCACCATTTTCCTTGTCATTTTCTGTTTCGCTCGTCGTATCTCGTTTTTTTCCCCTCTGTAAACACTCCGCAGCGCCTGTTTACAGGGCAGTTAAAAGATCGTCCCGCGTCCCCGGGAAGAAAATATATATTTTTTTCATGTTAAATTATTAAACGCACTAATAATGGCGTTATTTATTCCTGTGTTCGCTGAATGCGACGGATCTCTGGAGGGAGAGAGAACATTTTAACAAGCTACTTAGATAAACCTCTGGGAAGAAATTCTAACAATGTTCTCTCTCTCTCTTTCCTCCGGTTCCTCGCCTCCCAGAAAGCAGCTGTTGTTTGTATATGCGCCGATTGTCCGAGGCGTACTTTGGCGGAAAAGTGAATTATATGAAGTCGCTCTGATGCAGTAAGTGGTCCCCATCTGTTTACCGTCTACAAAGAGACGGAAGGGGGAACCGGATTATTTTGCAGATTACTGGGGACATATGGTGCGCCCACTTACCATTCCAATGCCGTAAGCTCGTGATCTTATACACCGGCGGCATCCGGCTGAAATATTGTCCAAGTATTGCAGTTTACCGAAGACTGGAATCAATGAAAAAAACATCAATTGCAGCCTCACTGTGCCCATCAAACACAGCTACTGTGCCCATCAATTGCCACCAGTTTTCCCCATCAATTGGCTCCAGTTTACCCCATCATTTGCCGCCAGTTTTCCCCATCAATTGCTGCCAGTTTGCCCCATCAATAGCCGCCAATTTGCCCCATCAAATGATGCCAGTTTGCCCCATCAAATGCAGCCAGTTTGCCCCATCAAATGCAGCAAGTTTGCCCCATCAAATGCCGCCAGTTTGTCCCATCAAATGCAGCCAGTTTGCCCCATTAAATGATGCCAGTTTTCCCCAAACGCAGCCAGTTTGCCCCATCAAATGCCGCCAGTTTGCCCCATCAAATGCCGCCAGTTTGTCCCATGAAATGCAGCTAGTTTGCCCCATTAAATGCCGCCAGTTTGCCCCATCAAATGCCGCCAGTTTGCCCCATCAAATGCCGTCAGTTTGCCCCATCAATAGCCACCAGTATGCCCCATCAAATGATGCCAGTTTTCTCCAAACCCAGCCAGTTTGCCCCATCAATTTCCGCCAGTTTGCCCCATCAATAGCCGCCAGGTTGCCCCATCACATGATGCCAAATGATGCCAGTTTGCCCCATCAAATGCCGCCAGTTTGCCCCATCAAATGCAGCCAGTTTGCCCCATCAATAGCCGCCAGTTTGCCCCATCAGTTGCTGCCAGTTTGCCCCATCAAATGCAGCCAGTTTGCCCCATCAAATGCCACCAGTTTGCCCCATCAAATGCAGCCAGTTTGCCCCATCAAATGCAGCCAGTTTGTCCCATCAAATGCAGCCAGTTTGCCCCATCAAATGATGCCAGTTTTCTCCAAACCCAGCCAGTTTGCCCCATCAATTGCCGCCAGTTTGCACCATCAATAGCCGCCAGGTTGCCCCATCACATGATGCCAAATGATGCCAGTTTGCCCCATCAAATGCCGCCAGTTTGCCCCATCAAATGCAGCCAGTTTGCCCCATCAATAGCCACCAGTTTGCCCTATCAAATGATGCCAGTTTTCTCCAAACCCAGCCAGTTTGCCCCATCAATTGCCGCCAGTTTGCCCCATCAATAGCCGCCAGGGTGCCCCCTCACATGATGCCAAATGATGCCAGTTTGCCCCATCAAATGCCGCCAGTTTGCCCCATCAAATGCAGCCAGTTTGCCCCATCAATAGCCGCCAGTTTGCCCCATCAATTGCTGCCAGTTTGCCCCAAACGCAGCCAGTTTGCCCCATCAATTGCTGCCAGTTTGCCCCAAACGCAGCCAGTTTGCCCCATCAAATGCAGCCAGTTTGCCCCATCAAATGCAGCCAGTTTACCCCATCAAATGCCGCCAGTTTGCCCCATCAATAGCGGCCAGTTTGCCCCATCAAATGCTGCCAGTTTGCCCCATCAATAGCGGCCAGTTTGCCCCATCAAATGCCGCCAGTTTGCCCCATCAATAGCGGACAGTTTGCCCCATCAAATGCTGCCAGTTTGCCCCATCAATAGCTGCCAGGTTGCCCCATCACATGATGCCAAATGATGCCAGTTTGCCACATCAAATGCAGCCAGTTTGCCCCATCAATAGCAGCCAGTTTGCCACATCAAATGATGCCAGTTTTCCCCAAACCCAGCCAGTTTGC
This sequence comes from Rana temporaria, assembly GCF_905171775.1. Classification (NCBI taxonomy): domain Eukaryota; kingdom Metazoa; phylum Chordata; class Amphibia; order Anura; family Ranidae; genus Rana; species Rana temporaria. Next base: position 477,145,822 of record NC_053492.1, on the reverse strand, counting down.
CCCATCAATTTCTGCCAGTTTGCCCCATCAAATGCCACCAGTTTGCCCCATCAAATGATGCCAGTATGCCCCATCAAATGAGGCTGCATTTGATGGGCGCTGGTGAGGCTGCCTTGATGGGCGCTGGTTAGAGTGCATTTGATGGGTGCTGGTGAGGCTGCATTTGATGGGTGCTGGTGAGGCTGCATTTGCATTTACACAACCAATCACATCGCTATAATCTTTTTATATGGACTATAAACTGAAGGACTTATGAATAAATGGTTGTGGAACGAATCATTTGAGTTTCCATTATTTCTTATGGGGAAATTCGCTTTAACCCCTTGCTTACTGGACACTTAAACCCCCCTCCTTCCTAAACCAATTTTCAGCTTTCAGCGCTGATGCACTTTGAATTGCAATTGCGCGGTCACACAACGCTGCACCCAAATTAAATTTTCATCACTTTTCCCCCACAAATAGAGCTTTCTTTTGGTGGTATTTGATCACCGTTGCAGTTTTTATTTTTTGTTAAAAAAAAAAAAATACAGATTTTTTTTAAAAAATATATGTTTTTAGATTTAGTTAAATTTTTTTGCAAACAGGTAATGTTTTTCCTGATGTACGCTGATGAGGCTGGACTGATGGGCGGCACTGATGGGCTGCACTGATGGGCACCGATAAGGCGGCACTGGTGGGCACTGATAGGCGGCACTGGTGGGCACTGAGAAGTGGCACTAAACGGTGGCATTGATAGGTGGCACTGATGGGTGGCAGTGATGGGCACTGAGGGGTGGCAGTAATGGGCACTGATGGGGGGCAGTAATGGGCACTGATAGGCAGCACTGATAGGTGGCACTGATGAGGCATTGATAGGTGGCACTGGTGGGCATTTATAGGTGGCACAAGTGGGCATTGATAGGTGGCACGCATGGGCATTGATAGGTGGCACTGGTGGGCACTGATAGGCAGCATGGGTGGGCATTGATAGGCGGCACTGGTGGGCACTGATAGTCAGCACTGGTGGGCATTGATAGGCGGCACTGGTGGGTACTAAGAGGTGACACTGAGAGGTGGCACTGATGGTTGGCATTGATAGGTGGCACTGGTGGGCACTGAGAAGTGGCACTAAAAGGTGGCATTGATAGGTGGCACTGATGGGTGGCAGTTATGGGCACTGATGGGTGGCAGTAATGGGCACTGATAGGCAGCACTGCTAAGTGGCACTGATGAGGCACTGATAGGTGGGCATTGATAGGTGGCACATGTGGGCATTGATAGTTGGCACTCATGGACATTGAAAGGTGGCACTGGTGGGCACTGTGGGCACTTGCATGTGGCACTAACAGGGGTTACTGGCGGCACAGATGAGGCAGATGTGCCTCCTTCCTCTTCGGGATCGATGTCCCCTTCACATAAGCCGGTGATCGGCTTTTTTTTCTCCTCACGCTGTCAGCATGAGGAGAAAAAAAAACGCTTTTGTTTAAATCATGTGATCAGCTGTCATTGGCTGATCACTTGGTAAGGTACCGGCCCCTTACTTGGATCACCTGAGTTTTAGTGACTTGGGTGATCAAAGCGCGCGCGGGGAGCGCACAAAGGGGAGGACGTCTATTGAAGTCCTCCCGGCATTTGGGGTCCGCGCTGTAGCCGTCATTCGGCTATAGCGCCGAGCGCCAAGTGGTTAATGTGCAAGTGCTTTGGATTACAAGCATGTTTCTGGAACAAATTACGCTCACAATCCGAGGTTTTACTGTACACCGATTTGAGTTATTTTCACCAATGAAATTTATGAAGAACATTTATTTATATATTTTAATTTTCAGTCGTTTTTTGTTTATTTAGCAAAAAATAAATAAAAACCCAGTGGTGATTAAATACCACTAAAAGAAAGCTCTGGTTGTGTGAACAAAATGATAAAAATGTAAAAAATGTGTTACATGACCGCGCAATTGTCATTCAAAGTGTGACAGTGCGTACAGTTGAACATTGGCCTGGGCAGGAAGGGGATAAAAGTGCCCGGTATTGAAGGGATTAACCCCTTTATGATGGCCTATGATCATAAGGAAAAAAAAATCCTATAAAAAAGGTCTAAAATTCCTTTGGCCCAAAACTATGGGCCAGATTCAGAAAGAGAGTACGCCGGCGTATCTACTGATACGCCGGCGTACTTTCAAATTTGCCGCGTCGTATCTTTAGTTTGAATCCTCAAACCAAGATACAACGGCTTCTGGCTTCGATCCGACAGGCGTACGGCTTCGTACGCCTTCGGATCGTAGGTGCAATACTTCGGCGCCAGCTGGGTGGAGTTTGCGTCGTCTTCCGTGTCGGGTATGCTAATTAGCTTTTTCCGTCGATCCACGAAGGTACGCGCGGCCGTCGCATTCTCTTACGTTGTCGCTAGTCGGCTTTTCCCGGCGTATAGTTAAAGCTGCTATTATGTGGCGCATAGATAGACTTGCCATGTTAAAGTATGGCTGTCGTTCCCGCGTCAAATTTTTAATTATTTTTTTTTTGCGTAAGTCGTCCGTGAATAGGAAAGGACGTAACTCACGCCGAAGTTCAAAAAATGACGTTGGTGCGATGTCATTTCACGCAAAGCACGGCGGGAATAAACAAAACGGAGCATGCGCCGTTTAATCGGCGCGGGGACGCGCTTCATTTAAATGAATCACGCCCCCTACCCGCCCAATTTGAAATACGCGCCGAGAATACGCCGCCGTAACTTACGGCAAGAAATCTTCCTGGATTCGACTTAGAGCCAGGTAAGATACGGCGGCGTAGCGTATCTCTGATACGCTGCGCCTGGGCAATTCTATGTGAATCTGGCCCTTCGTTTCCAGTTTTGGACAGTAGAGGTTACAACCAACTTATTTTTGTCTGTGTTGCTTCGGTGAGATTTTCCTTCACTTCCCGTCCCATTGACATACCAGGAAGTGAGTGGAAATACCTTCAAAAGAAGAATAGAATAATTATTAATGGAATTAACCTCTTCGCGCCCACGCTCTATCCGAAAGACGGCTACAGTACAGGTCTAAATTGCCGGGAGGGCGTCCATGTAGGTCCTCCCGAGCATGTGCTGCCGGCGTGCCCCCCTGTGGGACGCGGGCGGCGAGCTGTATGATCAGCGAGTCCATGAGACTCCGCTGATCACAGATCGGAGTAAGGGGCCGATCCCGGCCCTTTACCACGTGATCAGCTGTCAGCCAATTAACAATTGCCTCCCATTGACAATTGTAATATTTTGTATCATAAAAAATGTAATAATGGTAATTATGATTGTAAATTGCATTAATGATTGTAATTGCAATTATTAATGGAATTAATGGAAGATTTCCTTTTTCCACCTGTAATATTTTGGATTAAAAAAAGTATAATAATGGCTAATTTAATTTATAATTGGAATTAATGGAATATTTATCATTTTTAATGGAATTAATGGGATATTTATAATTTTTAATGGAATTAATGGAATATTTATAATTTTTAATGGGATTAATGGAAGTTTCACCTTGCCTCCCAATGACCATTGTAATAGTTTGGATGGTAAAAATTATAACAATGGTAATTAAAATTATACATTGCATTAATGATTGTAATTAGTAATGGAATTAATTAAAGATTTATTTTTTTCACCTGTTGACAACTGTAATATTTTGGATTATAAAAATTATAATAATGGCAAATTTTATTACTATTGGAATTAATGGAATAATTATAATTTTTAATTGAATTAATGGAAGATTTCCTTTTTCCACCTGTAATATTTTGGATTATAAAAAGTATAATAATGGCTAATTTAATTTATAATTGGAATTAATGGAATATTTATAATTTTTTATGGGATTAATGGAAGTTTCACCTTGCCTCCCATTGACCATTGTAATATTTTGGATGGTAAAAATTATAACAATGGTAATTATAATTATACATTGCATTAATGATTGTAATTAGTAATGGAATTAATGAAAGATTTCCTTTTTCCACCTGTTGACAACTGTAATATTTTGGATTATAAAAATTATAATAATGGCAAATTTTATTATTATTGGAATTAATGGAATAATTATCATTTTTAATTGAATTAATGGAAGATTTCACCTTGCCACCTGTTGACGTTTGTAATATTTCAGATTATAACAATGGTAATTAAAATGTAAAATGCCATTAATGCAATAATTACAATTGTTAATGGAGTTAATTGAAGATTTCCCCTTGCCACTGTTGACAATTGTAATATTTTGGATTATAAGAATTATAATAATTGAAAATATAAAGATTAATGGGAAAAAAAGAAGATACCTCCCTGCCACCTGTTGAGGTGTAATATTATGGATAACAATGATGACAATGGTAATTATAATTATTAATGGCATTAATGGAATGATTGTAATTATTAATGGAATTAACTGAAGATTAGCCATTGCTAATTTTGGATTATGATAATTATTATAATAGCAAATATAATTATTAATAGAATAATTATGATTATTAATGGTATTAATGGAAGAGTTCCCCCTTGCCTCCCATTGACAATTGTAATAATTATAATATTTTGGATGATAAAAAATGTAACAATGGTAATTATAATTGTAAATTGCATTAATGATTTTAATTGCAATTAAAGATTTCCTTTTCCCACCTGTAATATTTTGGATTATAAAAAGTATAATAATGGCTAATTTAATTTATATTTGGAATTAATGGAATATTTATAATTTTTTATGGAATTAATGGGAGTTTCCCCTTGCCTCCCATTGACCATTGTAATATTTTGGATGATAAAAATGATAACAATAGAAATTATAATTATAAATCACATTAATGATTGTAGTTGTAATTAGTAATGGAATTAATGAAATATTTTCTTTTTCCACCTGTTGACAACTACAATATTTTGGATTATAATAATGGCAAATATAATTATTATTTCAATTAATGGAATAATTATCATTTTTAATTGAACTAATGGAAGATTTCACCTTGCCACCTGTTGACAATTGTAATATTTCAGATTATAACAATTGTAACAATGGTAATTACATTTTAAAACGCAATTAATGCACTAATTACAATCGTTAATGGAGTTAATTGAAGATTTCCCCTTGCCACTGTTGACAAATGTAATATTTTGGATTATAAGAATTATAATAATTGAAAATACAGTTGCAATAAAAAGTATGTGAACCCTTTTGGAATGATGTGGATTTCTCATAAAATGTGATCTGATCTTCATCTAAGTCACAACAATAGACAATCACAGTCTGCTTAAACTAATAACACACAAAGAATTAAATGTTACCATGTTTTTATTGAACACACCATGTAAACATTCACAGTGCAAGTGGAAAAAAAAGTATGTGAACCCTTGGATTTAATAACTGGTTGAACCTCCTTTGGCAGGAATAACTTCAACCAAACATTTCGTGTAGTTGCAGATCAGACGGGCACAACGGTCAGGAGTCATTCTTCACCATTCCTCTTTACAGAACTGTTTCAGTTCAGCAATATTCTTGGGATGTCTGGTGTGAATCGCTTTCTCGAGGTCATGCCACAGCATCTCAATGGGGTTGAGGTCAGGACTCTGACTGGGCCACTCCAGAAGGCGTATTTTCTTCTGTTTAAGCCATTCTGTTGTTGATTTACTTCTATGCTTTGGGTCATTGTCCTGTTGCAACACCCATCTTCTGTTGAGCTTCAGCTGGTGGACAGATGGCCTTAAGTTCTCCTGCAAAATGTCTTGATAACCTTGGGAATAAATTTTTCCTTCGATGATAGCAATCCGTCCAGGCCCTGAGGCAGCAAAGCAGCCCCAAACCATGATGCCCCCACCACCATACTTCACAGTTGGGATGAGGTTTTGATGTTGCTGTGCCTCTTTTTCTCCACACATAGTGTTGTGTGTTTCTTCCAAACAAATCAACTTTGGTTTCATCTGTCCACAGAATATTTTGCCAGTACTGCTGTGGAACATCCAGGTGCTCTTGTGCAAACTGTAAACGTGCAGCAATGTTTTTTTTTGGACAGCAGTGGCTTCCTCTGTGGTATCCTCCCATGAAATCCATTCTTGTCTAGTGTTTTGTGTATCGTAGATTCGCTAACAGGGATGTTAGCATATGCCAGAGACTTTTGTAAGTCTTTAGCTGACACTCTAGGATTCTTCTTCACCTCATTGGTCAGTCTGCGCTGTGCTCTTGCAGTCATCTTTACAGGACGAACACTCCTAGGGAGAGTAGCAGCAGTGCTGAACTTTCTCCATTTATAGACAATTTGTCTTACCGTGGACTGATGAACAGCAAGGCCTTTGGAGATACTTTTATAACCCTTTCCAGCTTTATGCAAGTCAACAATTCTTAATCGTAGGTCTTCTGAGAGCTCTTTTGTGCGAGGCATCATTCACATCAGGCAATGCTTCTTGTGAAAAACAAACCCAGAACTGGTGTGTGTTTTTTATAGGGCAGGGCAGCTGTAACCAACACCTCTCATCTCATTGATTGGACTCCAGTTGGCTGACACCTCACTCCAATTAGCTCTTGGAGATGTCATTAGTCTAGGGGTTCACATACTTTTTCCACCTGCACTGTGAACGTTTACATGGTGTGTTCAATAAAAACATGGTAACATTTAATTCTTTGTGTGTTATTAGTTTAAGAAGACTGTGATTGTCTATTGTTGTGACTTAGATGAAGATCAGATCACATTTTATGACCAATTTGTGCAGAAATCCATATCATTCCAAAAGGGTTCACATACTTTTTGTTGCAACTGTATAAAGTTTAATGGAAACAAATGAAGATACCCCCATTGCCACCTGTTGAGGTATAATATTATGGAAAACAATTATGACAATGGTAATTATAATTATTAATGGCATTCATGGAATGATTGTTATTATTAATGGAATTAACTGAAGATTAGCCCTTGCTAATTTTGGATTATGATAATTATAATAATAGCAAATATAATTATTAATAGAATAATTATGATTATTAATGGAATTAAGAGTTCTCCCTTGCCTCCAATTGACGATTGTAATATTTTGGATGATAAAAAATTGAACAATGGTAATTATAATTGTAAATTTCATTAATCATTGTAATTGTAATTATTAATGGAATTAATTAAAGATTTCCTTTTTCCACCTGTTGACAACTGTAATATTTTGGATTATAAAAAGTATAATAATAGCCAATTTAATTTATAATTGGAATTAATGGAATATTTATAATTTTTAATGGAATTAATGGAAGTTTCCCCTTGCCTCCCATTGACCATTGTAATATTTTAGATGATAAAAATTATAACAATATAAATTATAATTATAAATCGCGTTAATGATTGTAGTTGTAATTAGTAATTGAATTGACAACTATAATATTTTGGATTCTAAAAATTATAAATAATTGAAAATATAATTATTATTTGAATTAATGGAATAATTATCATTTTTAATTGAATTAATGGAAGATTTCACCTTGCCACCTGTTGACAATTGTAATATTTTGGATTATAAGAATTAGGGTTGTCCCGATACCACTTTTTTAAGACCGAGTACAAGTACCGATACTTTTTTTCCAAGTACTCGGCCATACCGAATACCGATACTTTTTTTTATCTCATGTGACAGTATTTTTTTTTTTTTTTTTATCTTTAACAATTTGTTTTTAATTTTAATTAATTTTTTTTTTACCATTTTTTTTTTTAAGGGGGGGGGGGGGGGATGGACCGTGTCAGTGTGATTTTTCTTACATTTTTTTATTTTCTACAATAATTTTTTTTCAGCCCTGTTGGGGAGGCTTTGGTGAGATATCAGGGGTCTTAACAGACCTCTGACATCTTCCCTTTGAGACAGGGAAAGGGACTAGGGACACATGTTCCCCAGTCCTTTTCTCAGCAGCATCAGCTGCGCTGAAAATGAAAGGAGAGGAGACAGCGTCTTCTCTTCATTCATAAACTGAAACATTGTAATCACAGTTTACAATGTTTCAGTTATGTGAATAGACAGTCAGTGATCACTGACTCTGTCCATTCGGAACAGTAAGGAGCCGGATTTACCGGCTCCTACCCCGCTCTCCATCCTGACATTTGCAGGGGGTGGAGGAGAAGCACGGAAGGGGAGAGAAACATGGCGGGATGCACGGGATGCACGGCGGGATGCACGGCGGGATGCACGGGATGCGCGGCGGGATGCACGGGATACACGGCGGGATGCACGGGATACACGGCGGGATGCACGGTTTACAAGGGATACACAGAGGGATGCATGGGATACATGGAGGGAGGGAGACAGACTGCAGCAAAACGGAGGGGGGCTGGAGGAGGACAGTCAGCAGTGATCGTGTGTGGGGGAGTTACAAGCACCGATCACTGCTGATTTTAAAGCAGCTGAAAGCCGCGCGGGGGAGGGGTGTAGAGAAAAGCGGAGAAATTAATTTTAAATCTATACAGCGGTGATCGGTGCTTGCAACTTGCCCACGCACTGATCACCGCTGACAGTGAAGCATCGGAAGCATTTGCCCGAGTACAAATGCTTGGTATCGGTCCCGATACCGATACTAGTATCGGTATCGGGACAACCCTAATAAGAATTATAATAATTGAAAATATAAAGATTAATGGAAAAAAAGAAGATACCCCCATTGCCACCTGTTGAGGTATAATATTATGGATAACAATTATGTCAATGGTAATTATAATTATTAATGGCATTAATGGAAATAAAAAATATAATAATGGCAAATATAATTAATATTTGAATTAATGGAATAATTAAGATTTTTTAATTGAATTAATGGAAGATTTCACCTCGCCACCTGTAGACAATTGTAATATTTCAGATTATAACAAAGGTAATTAAAGATTGAAATGCAATTAATACAATAATTACAATTATTTCTAGAAGATATCCGCTTGCAACCTGTTGAGGTGTAATATTATGGATAACAATTATGACAAAAGTAATTATAATTATTATGGTATTAATGGAATGATTGTAATTATTAATGGGATTAAACGGAAGATTAGCCCTTGCCACCTGATGACAATGTAATATTTTGAATTATAAAAATTATAGTAATGGCAATTATAATGAATACTTGAATTATTAAGATAATGTACTTTATTGTCATTGGATACATACAACAAAACTAATCAGGATACTCTTTACAACAGCAATAAAACACTTCTCAACAAAACCGCACATACATTCTCCTACCACATGACCACATATCTGTTATTTAAAATTCCACGTAAAATTCCCAAAACGCTGTACCTGGTGGGGTCATGGACAATACAGCCCTTCCATCAAAATTGTCTTCAGAAAACAATGAATGAAATTCAATTCCGTTTTCATTAAAGAACGCAAACAAAAACAAAAATGTGATGCGGGGACATTTACCCTCGTGAACTAACTTCTGGTTTCCACAGAGCTCCGCCGGTAAGCAAGCGAGGGTGTGCAGCAAGAATTGCAGGCCTCCGAGTCCTCAAGACGATCATCCAGAGAAGAACTTTGCATGACAGGCCTTCCGAGCCCCAACGAGAGTCCCACCCACGGCTCACGACCACCGTCCAGAGCAGAGAGCATCCACCGTGAGTGTGTACATTACAATTACAGGCCTCAGGCCTCCCCTCAGACCACCGACCATCCAGAGCACTGTGTGTGCATTACAGTCCTCCTCTGACCACCATCATCCCGAGCACTGTGTAGCATTACTGGCCTCCTCAGACCACCGTCCAGAGCACTGTGCAGCATTACTGGCCTCCTCAGTCCACCGTCCAAATAACTCTGCAGCATTACAGGCCTCCTATGACCACCGACATCCAGAGCACTGTGCATTACAGGACATCCCTCAGACCTGAGGCCACCATCCAGCACTGTTCAGCATTTTAGGCCTCCTCTGTCGAATGTCCAGAGCACTGTGTACATTTCAGGCCTCCTTAGACCACCGTCCAGTTAACTCTGCAGCATTACAGGCCTCCTCTGACCACCAACTTCCAGAGCACTGTACATTACAGGCAATCACTCAGACCCGAGTCCACCATTCAGCACTGTGCATCCTTACAGACCTCCTCTGACCACCAGCATCCAGAGCACTGTGCATTACAGGCCATCCCTCAGACCCGAGTCCACCATTCAGCACTGTGCATCCTTACAGACCTCCTCTGACCACCAGCATCCAGAGCACTGTGCATTACAGGCCTCCTCTGACTACCAGCTTCCAGAGCACTGTGCATTACAGGTCATCCCTGAGACCACCATTTGGCACTGTGCAGCATTACAGATCTCCTCTGACCACCGGCATCCAGAGCACTGTGAATTACAGACCATACCTCAGACCTGAGACCACCATCCCGCACTGTTTAGCATTTTAGGCCTCCTCTGTCCACCATCCAGAGCACTGTGTGCATCTCAGCGCTCCTCAGACCACCATCCAGAGCACTCTGCAGCATTAAAGGCCTCCTCTGACCACCATCATCCAGAGCACTGTGCAGCATTAGAGGCCTCCTCTGACCACCGTCCAGAGCTCTCTGCAGCATTACAGGCCTCCTCTGACCACCAGCATCCAAAGCACTGTGCAGTCTTACAGACCTCCTCTGACCATCAGCACCCAGAGCACTGTGTGTTACAAAGAAATATGTTTTTTTATATATTTTTGGGGGATATTTATTATAGCAAAAAGTAAAAAATATTTTGTTTTCAAAATTGTCGCTCTATTTTTGTTCATAGCACAAAAAATAAAACCCGCAGAGGTGATCAAATACCACCAAAAGAAAGCTCTATTTGTGGGGGGAAAAAAGGGGTAAATTTAGTTTGGAAGCCGCGTCGCACGACCGCGCGATTGTCAGTTAAAGCGGCGCAGTGCCGAATCGCAAAAAAAATTGGCCCGGTCATTTGGCAGCCAAATCCTCCGGGGCTGAAGCGGTTAATTGAATTTGCGGAGCTGATGTTCCTTTGCATGATGAATGCCCGTCTCTTGAGTGCAGCACAAATGCATTTAGCAGGGCGGCCTCACCTCTGCAGGCACCGGGACAAAATGATAAAATCAATCGCAAAGGACTTGCGTGAAAAGAAATAATAACACAGATAAATAGCACACAGCCTTTAACCGGAGACACGGGTCTGCGAGTGCCGACATATTTATTCCGCAAAGTGTACCAGTAACAGGATATTATTAACATTGATCGAGGCCTCCTGCAATTATTTAAGTCCATAAAGTGAGCAGTGCGCAATAAACTCGCAATGACGCCGTCACATGAGAAAACAGGTGATCCGAAACGAGGCAAAGAAAGTGAAGTTCATAAATATCGATCATGTCTACGCAAACATGTCCTACATCCAAGGTTATTGTTTTCTTTCCTTTTATACAATGTATCTCTTATGCTGTCCTTGTTTTTTCTATTCATCGCCCTCCTTTAGACCTAAATCGATCCTTCACTTTACATTAATGTGCAAACAGCATTGCGCTGTGTAGAAGTTCTTTTCAGTTTGAATATCAACCTCAATGTTGTAACCCCCCCCCCCCCCCCAATGCACCACAAGATCCACCGCATACCTCCCAACTGTCCCGGATTTTGTGGGACTGTCCCGGATTTAGAACAATGTCCTTCTGTCCCTCTTTACTACTTATTTGTCCCTCATTTTGTTCTGATCTATATACGGTGGAATCTTGGTTTATGAGTAATGCGGTTAACCACTTAAGCCCCGGACCATATTGCTGGTCACAGACCAGAGCACTTTTTGCAATTCGGCACTGCGTCGCTTTAACTGACAATTGCGCGGTCGTGTGACGTGGCTCCTAAACAAAATTGGCGTCCTTTTTTCCCCACAAATAGAGCTTTCTTTTGGTGGTATTTGATCACCTCTGCGGTTTTCAGTTTTTGCGCTATAAACAAAAATAGAGCGACAATTTTGAAAAAAATGAATATTTTTTACTTTTTACCATAATAAATATCCCCCAAAAATATATATGAAAACAAAATGTTGCCTCAGTTTAGGCCGATACGTATTCTTCTACATATTTTTCGTAAAAAAAAATCGCAATAAGCGTTTATTGATTGGTTTGCGCAAAAGTTGTAGGCCCGGATTCACATACATCGGCGCATATTTATGCCGTTGTAGCGTATCTCTTTTACGCTACGCCAGCGCAGCGCACAGAGGCAAGCACTGGATTCACAAAGCACACGCTCTTAAAGATATGCTGGGTTTCCTCGGCGTAAGCCAGTGTAGGTGGAAGTGGGCGTGACCCCATGCAAATGATGGGCCAAGCGCCATAGAAGTACTTAAAATTAACGGCGCATGCGCCGTCCCGTGGCCGCATCCCAGTGCGCATGCTCAGAATCACGTCGAAACAACTGCCTAAGATACGCCGGATCACTGCCTATGACGTGAACGTAACCTACGCCTAGTCATATTCACGTACAACGTAAACGACAAAAGATACGACGGCTTGTGTTCCCTGGTCCATGCCTTTGCATGAGTTGCGCCTCCTATATGGGAAATAACTTTACGCCGGACGTACGACTTATGCAAAGCACGTATATTATGCGCTGGGCGCAACTACGTTTGTGAATCGGCGTATCTCCCTCATTTGCATATGTGCATAGAAAATCTAGGGGAGCGGCAAATGCGCCCGGCGTAAATATGCGCCCACAATACGACGGCGTAGGCAAGTTACGTCGGTCGTAGGAAGCCTATTTTCAGGCGCATCTAGTTTTGTGGGCACGGCGCACAGATACGACGGCGCATATTTGCACTTACGTGGATTTGCCGCGATCTTCTCAGAAGGAAAGGGAAGGAATCCACTTTTCTAACATTGAACCGTCTCTCAGCCAATCAGGTGCACCGGGTCTTTGTTACCCGTCACCTGATTAGCTGAAGTGACAGGCACTGTGATTGGACACCTATCAGGCGTCCAATCACAGCACAGGACGAGAGGAGGAGTGGGCGGGAGAAGCAACCGTGGTCAGGGAAGATGGAGGACACGGACACCGGACACCGCTCGCCCCCTGCCGCCATCACCAGCTGCCCATCTGAGACAGGATAAGTGCTGGGCAGATGACGGGGGGCACAGTGGCAGCACTTGGGGCACAGTGGAAGCACATGGGGCACAGTGGCAGCACATGGGGCACAGTGGAAGCACTTGGGGCACAGTGGCAGCACTTGGGGCACAGTGGCAATATTTGGGGCATAGTGGCAGCATTTGGGGCACAGTGGCAGCATTTGGGGCACAGTGACAGCATTTGGGGCACAGTGACAGCACTTGGGGAACAGGGGCAGCACTTGGGACATAGTGGCAGCACATGGGGCACAGTGGAAGCACATGGGGCACAGTGGCAGCACATGGGGCACAGTGGCAGTACATGGGGCACAGTGGCAATATTTGGGGCAGAGTGGCAGCATTTAGGGCACAGTGGCAGCACTTGGGGCACAGTGGAAGCACATGGGGCACAGTGGAAGCACATGGGGCACAGTGGCAGTATTTGGGGCACAGTGGTAGCACTTGGAGCACAGTGGTAGCACTTGGGGCACAGTGGGAGTGTTTGATGGGCACAGTGGCAGCATTTGGGGCACAGTGGTAGCACTTGGGGCACAGTGGGAGCGTTTGGGCGCAGTGGCTGCGTTTGATGGGCAAAGAGTTTTTCAGTTTGTTTATGCCCCACCAAAAAATTTTGAGCACCAGCCGCCACTGGCCAGCACCCCAGTGCTACACTATTTTTTGCCATTCCTGTGAGTCCAGTATTCCATGTTTTCCCAGATCCTCATCTCTTGTGCTTCCCTGTGCCTGGTCTGCTGTAGCCTGCAGGGGTGCACCCCCCTTAGAGCACACCACCTTCCACCGTGCATGCTGTATGGAGGGTCCACCATTCCCAACCACATACACTGCCATAGCAATACAGCATCTGAACACTTTCTCGGGGGGGCTCCATTATATCAATTTATTTAAAAAAAGCCTTTATGCCGGGCTGACAACACATCGGCATTCAACACACAAGCGCAATCAATATCCACGCAGCGTCCGCTCAGCCACTTCTCAGAGCTTAACCTCATCTTCTGACATCAAGCCGCGTCCGAGAGACAATCTCCCGGATGCTCAGGCTTGTCTGATTCGGCGGTGAGGAGCCCCGCAGCTCATCCGTCTGCAGGCAGCGTTTCTCTTCCAGCCTGACAGCCGCGCCATTTCCACGCGCTCGGCTTTCAGATCACATCTCGCAGCGCGGACAAGGGCTACTTATTTTAGTACAAAGGTTGCGTCTCTGCCAGAATTTATCAACAAGAAGCTGCAGTGTACCGCGAGGAGCCGCCTGACTCCTAATCTCCCATCTCTAAACAGAGTGATTGAATTCGGCTGGACTCGCCGCCCTTTACAGGACAAAAAAGGCCCAACAGAGAGAAACTTTATTATCTAGTGCAAATATTGCCGGGGAAAAAATAATAAAATGAATAGTACGGGATGGGAAGAACGACATCAACAGGAGAATAGGATAGAGTTTCTGACACGCCGAGGCCTTTTTTTTTTTGTACCGATTCTTAAAGTTTCTTATTGGACAAAGCCAGAAATGAAATACAGCGCTCTGTAAAAGTATTCACCCCCCTTGGCTTTTTACCTATTTTGTTACATTACAGCCTTTAGTTCAATGATTTTTTTTATCTTCTGAATTCTATGTGACGGATCAGGACACAATAGTCTAAGTTGGTGAAGTAAAATTAGAAAAATAAATACATAAAACCAGGGCTGCCTGGTCAGGAATTATGGGGCCCCTTTACACAGCTTCAGGCATGGGCCCCCTGGAGCAGAGAACCCGGGGGGGGGGGGGGGGGGGGGGGTGCTGCCACCTGAAGTTGAGAAGCGGGGTGGGGGGGCTGCCACGAATTGAGAAGCGGGGGGGCCTTTACAAAGAAAAGAAGAAATAAAGAAAAATATAAAAAAAGGGGGGTAGCCATCCGGGGCCCTGGTGACCTCTGAGCCCTTTAATAATATATATATATACAAATATTATTTTTTTATAAAAAGAAATCACAAAAAAGGGGGGGTTGCCATCCGGGACCTCTGAACCCTTTAATAAAAATAAAAAAATAAACCTCTGGGCCCTTTAATAAAAAATAAATAAAAAATATATAAAAAAATAAATAAAAATAAACATTTATAAAAAAAAAGGGGGGGGGGGGTTGCCATCCAGGGCCCTGGGGACCTCTGGGCCCTTTAATAAAAAAAAAAAAATAGATAAACAAAAAATAAAAAATAAACATTTATAAAAAAATAAAAAAATAGGGGGTTTGCCACATGGGACCCTGGGGGTCCTCTGAGCCCTTTAATTATATATATATATATATATATATATATATATATATATATATATATATATATATATATATATATATATATATATATAAAAAGAAATAAAAAGAAATAAAATAATCTAAAAAAATATATATATATATAAAAAAAAAAAGATCCCCAGGGGATCTCTGGGGCCCTGGGGATCTCCGGACCCCTAAAAAAAATAAAAAATTGTCCCTTTAATAAAAAATAAAATAAAAATATATTAAAAATATTTTTTTTTATAAAAAATAAATAAAAAAAGGGGGGGTTGCCATCCAGGGCCCTGGGGGCCTCTAAAAAAAAATTGGCCCTTTAATAAAAAATAAAATAAAAATATATTAAAAAAATTATATATTTTTTTTTATAAAAAATAAATAAAAAAAAGGGGGGATTGCCATCTGGGGCCCTGGGGGCCTCCAGGCCCCTGGGGACCCCCTTTTTTTAAGGGGGTTGCCATCCGGGCCCCTGGGGACCTCCGGGCCCCTTACAGGTGTACTGCCTGTACCCCCCTGATGGCGGCCCTGCATAAAACAATTTTTCATTGTCATGTGCGTATGTATTCACCCCCTTTGTTATGAAGCCCATAAAAAGCTCTGGTGCCACCAATTCCCTTCAGAAGTCACATAATTAGTGAAATGACGTCCACCCGCGTGCAATCTAAGTGTCACATGACCTGTCATTACATAGACACACCTTTCTGAAAAGCCCCAGAGGCTGCAACACCTAAGCAAGAGGCACCGCTAACCAAACACGGCCATGAAGACCAAGGAACTCTCCAAACAAGGAAGGGACAATGTTGGTGAGAAGTACAAGTCAGGGTCGGGTTATAAGAAAATATCCAAATCTTTGATGATCCCAAAGAGCCCCATCAAATCTATCATCACCAAATGGAAAGAACACGGCACAACAGCCGACCTGCCAAGAGACGGGCGCACACCAAACCTCCCGGCCCGGGCAAGGAGGGCATTAATCAGAGAGGAGCACAGAGACCTAAGGGGACCCTGGAGGAGCTGCAGAGTTCCACAGCAGAGACTGGAGTATCTGTACATAGGGGGACAATAAGCCGTACGCTCCATAGAGTTGGGCTTTATGGGGGAGTGGCCAGAAGAAAGAGATTACTTTCACCAAAAAAACAAAACGGCGCGTTTTGAGTTTGGGAAAAGGCATGTGGGAGACTCCCAAAATGTATGGAGGAAGGTGCTCTGGTCTGATGAGACTAATATTTTACTTTTTGGCCATCAAAGAAAACGCCATGTCTGGCGCGAACCCAACACATCACATCCCCCAAAGATATCACCATCCCTACCGTGAAACATGGTGGTGGCAGCATCATGCTGTGGGGATGTTTTTCAGCAGTCGGGACTGGGAAACTGGTCAGAGTTGAGGGAAAGATGGATGGTGATAAATACAGGGATATTCTTGAGCAAAAACCTGTAGCACTCTGTGTGTGATTTGAGGCGAGGACGGAGGTTCACCTTCCAGCAGGACAATGGGCCAAATCCTCAAAAAACCTGCCTAACTTAACTTTCAGCAGTTAAGTTACACAGGCGTAAAATTTCTACCTAAGTGCCCGATCCACAAAGCACTTACCTAGAAATTACACGCCGTGTAACTTAAGTGCCTCCGTCGCAAGGCGGTCGTCTGATCGAGGGGGCGATTCCTATTTAAATGAGGCGCGCTCCCGCGCCGGACGTTCGGCGCATGCGTGTGAAGTCATTTTTCCAGACGTGCATCGCGCGAACGTACTTTACGCCGGGCTTTGTGGATCGCGACGGGACAATTAAGTTGCGTCGGGTAAAAAAAAAGTTACGCGCCGGGAAAAAAAATTAGAAATTTTAAAAAAATTGCGGCGATCGAAAAAAAGGTTTGTTTTTACAAGGTCTAAACAGTTTCGTCCTTGTAAAAGCATCCCTAATTTTACGCATGCAAAACGTAACTTACGCAGAAAACACAAAGCTAAAAAGCTTTGTGGATCTGCCTAAGTACTCATTTGCATACGCAAAGCGGCATTTCGACTCGAAATGCCCCCAGCGGCGGATGCGGTACTGCATCTTAAGATCCGACAGTGTAAGTCTATTACAGATGTCGGATCTTCTGCCTATCTATGGAAAAATCCTTCTGAGGATCGTTTCCAAAGATAGGCACAGGGATACGCAGGCTGAACAGCAGTTCCGCCTGCGTATCTCCTTTGAAGATTTAGCCCCATGACCAACACACTGCTAAAGCAACACTTGAGGGGTTAAAGGGGAAACAAGTAAATGTGTTGGAATGGCCTAGTCACAGCCCAGACCTCAATCCAATAGAAAATCTGTGGTCAGACTTAAAGATTGCCGTTCACAAGCGCAAACCTTCCAACTTAAAGGATCTGGAGCAGTTTTTCAAGGAGGAGGAATGGGGCAGAAATCCCAGTGGTGAGATGTGGGAAGATCTTAGGGCCAAATCCACAAAGATCGTGCCTAACGTAAATTTTTCCATTTAAGTTACACTGCCTTAAAATTTCTACCTAAGTGCCCGATCCACAAAGCACTTACCTAGAAATTTTGGGCTGTGTAACTTAAATTCCGCCATCGCAAGGCGTTCCTCTTTTCATGGGGGGCGATTCCCATTTAAATGAGGCGCGCTCCCGCGCCGGCCGTACTGCGCATGCTCGTGACGTAATTTTCCCGACGTGCATAGCGCGAAATTACGTTACGCCGAGCTTTGTGGATTGCGATGGGTCAATAAAGTTGCGTCGGGAAAAAAAAAAAATACGACGAAAAAAAAAAATTTTAAAATAAAAAAAAAATCGCGTCGCTGGACAGAAAGGTCTGCTTTTACATGGTGTACTAACTTTACACCTTGTAAAAGCAGCCCTAATTTTGCGTATGCAACTTAATACTTACGGAGAAAAAACGAAGCTGAAAAGCTTCGTGGATCTCCGTAAGTGCTAATTTGCATACCTGAGGCGGCATTTCGACACGAAATGCCCCCAGCGGCGGATGCGGTACTGCATCCTAAGATCCGGCAGTGTAAGTCCCTTACACATGTCGGATCTTCTGCCTAACTATGGAAAACTGATTCTGTGGATCAGTTCCATAGATAGAAACAGGGATACGACGGCGGAACAGCAGTTACGCCGGCGTATCCCTTTTGTGGATTTGGCCAATAGAGACTTATCCAAAGAGACTTGGAGCTGTGACAGGGGATCTACAAAGTATTGACTTTAGGGGGGTGAATACTTATGCACATCGACTTCTTCTGTTATTTTGTCCTATTTGTTGTTTGCTTCAAAATAAAAAATAAAATAAAAACATCTTCAAAGTTGTGGGCGTGTTCTGTAAATTGATTAAATGATGCAAATCCTCAAATAATCCATGTTAATTCCAAGCCAAGGGGGGTGAATACTTTTGCAAGGCACTGTATGCGGTGCAGTCCGTCCGTCGCATTAACGGCAGATTTTATTTTTCACCATAACATTTTATTATCTGTTGATCCTGACATTATTTTTCCCTCTGCTCGGTGGAGGCCCACCCATAAGGGGCGCAGCCCCCCTAATCCATGCGCCCGGCCCCTAATCTACATGCTGGACGCATTGATTTCAATGTTTTTTTTTTTCTTTCTGGCGGCGGGAAACGAAAACAAACACGGAGGCACGGAATGTCGCCCCACCAAATGTCACGCCCGGGGGGCCCTGTTTTCCGGGACTCTAGTCTAGTCCGCGGGAGCCCCCGGGACACACTTTAAAAATTGCGGGAGGATCTCGCGGAATCCGGGACGGTTGGGGGGTATGCTAATTGGCTTCAAAAAGGGGTGGGCTCGGGGCGCAGAGCACTGCGCCCTGGGCCCCACCCAGTTGTGTGACAATAGCAAATGAATATTCGCTGATGTCTTCCTGATTCTCCTCCCGGCCAATCAGGAAGCGGGCCCTGAGACCCAAAATGGCCAGGAAAGTCTTAGGACCCATTTCCTGTTCGCCCCGGGAGGAGAATCAACGGCCCCCGGAGTGAGAAGGAGCAGCAGTCCTTCCCCCGAATCTAAGGATAGGAGGCCTCTGATCGTCCCCTTCCTGTCTGTCTCCCGTGGGGGGGAGCGATCGGCGCCTTCCCATCCATCTTCTGGTGGGGGGGTGGGTGGCGGTAGCGTTGGTTTGCTATTAACCACTTAACGCCCGCCGCACACCTATTTACGTCCACAGAATGGCACGTACAGGCAGATGGGCGTATATATACGTCCCTGCCTTCTAGCGGGTCGGGGGTCCGATCGGGACCCCCTCCGCTGCGTGCGGAGGTCGGATTCCCGGGGGGAGCGATCCGGGACGAGGGCGCGGCTATTAGTTTCTAGCCACCCCCTCGCGATCGCTCCCCGGAGCTGAAGAACGGGGAGAGCCGAATGTAAACACGGCTTCCCTGTGCTTCACTATGGCAGCTGCATCGATCGTGTGATCCCTTTTATAGGGAGACTTGATCGATGACATCAGACCTACAGCCACACCCCCCTACAGTTGTAAACACACACTAGGTGAACCCTAACTCCTACAGCGCCCCTTGTGGTTAACTCCCAAACTGCAACTGTCATTTTCACAATAAACAATGCAATTTAAATGCATTTTTTGCTGTGAAAATGACAATGGTCCCAAAAATGTGTCAAAATTGTCCAAAGTGTCCGCCATAATGTCGCAGTCACGAAAAAAATCGCTGATCGCTGCCATTAGTAGTAAAAAAAAAAAAATTGATAAAAATGCAATAAAACTATCCCCTATTTTGTAGATGCTATAAATTTTGCGCAAGCCAATGGATAAACGCTTATTGCGATTTTTTTTTACCAAAAATAGGTAGAAGAATACGTATCGGCCTAAACTGAGGGGAAAAAAATTATATACGTTTTTGGGGGATATTTATTATAGCAAAAGGTAAAATATATTGCATTTTTTTCAAAATCGTCGCTCTATTTTTGTTTATAGCGCAAAAAATAAAAACCGCAGAGGTGATCAAATACCACCAAAAGAAAGCTCTATTTGTGGGGAAAAAAGGACGCCAATTTTGTTTGGGAGCCACGTCGCACGACAGCGCAATTGTCTGTTAAAGCGATGCAGTGCCGAATTGCAAAACCTGGCCTGGGCATTTAGCAACAAAATGGTCCGGGGCTTAAGTGGTTAAAGCCCATATGAGATTTATTGATTGAGTTTACATTTATATTATGAGCTTTTTTTTTGCTTGCCCTTTAATATCACACTTTGGTCTCACTTACTTCTTTAATCCAGAAGTGATATCAATTATCGTCTCATTTCTCCTGGAGATTCACTTTCCAGCTTATCTGCAGACTTGCAGTAATGTAAAAGTAAATTGCATTAATATCCATTAAGTGACCTCGATCGTCATGTTCCCTATCCGATCATCGAATTAACACGATACAAACCCAGCGTTGCGAAACTGGACTGCGCCAAATACAGAAGAGACCAGACGGGTAAAATATGGCGGCATTTATCATCTACCCTTTACAATAGGTGTACTATATATATATACACTACGGCCCGGATTCAGAAAGGAGTTACGTTGGCGTATCTCCAGATACGCCGTCGTAACTCCGAATGCGGGCCGTCGCATCTCGGCGCCTGATTCATAGAAATCAGATACGCCTCAATGTTGCCTAGACACGAGCGGCGTAAGTCTCCTACGCCGTCGTATCTTAGGGTGCAACATTTAAGCTGACCGCTAGGTGGCGCTTCCCAAGACTTCCGCGTCGAATATGCAAATTAGGTAGATACGCCGATTCAGAAACGTACGTCCGCCCGGCGCATTTTTTTACGTAAGGCTTTTTCCGGCGAAAAGTTACCCCCTGCTATATGAGGCGTACGCAATGTTAAGTATGGACGTCGGGCCAGCGTCGAATTTTCCGTCGATTACGTTGTTTGCGTAAGTTGTTTGCGAATAGGGCTGTGCGTAAGTTACGTTCACGTTGAAAGCATTGGTGATTTTCGACGTGATTTCGAGCATGCGCACTGGGATACGTTCACGGACGGCGCATGCGCCGTTCGTTAAAAAGGTCATTTACGTGGGGTCACACTGAATTTACAGAAAACACGCCCACATCGTCCAATTTTGAATTAGGCGGGCTTACGCCGGCCCTTATACAATACGCCGCCGTAACTTCGGGCGCATAATCTTTCTGAATACCATACTCACCTCACAAAATTACGGCGGCGTAGCTTATAGGAGATACGCTACGCCCGCCTAAAGATACACATTTGTATCTGAATCCGGGCCTATATTACCAAAAGTATTGGGAAGCCTGCCTTTACACACACATAAACTTTAAGCACTTCAGCCCCGGACCATTTGGCTGCCGAATGACCGGGCCACTTTTTGCGGTTTGGCACTGCGTCGCTTTAACTGACAACTGCGCGGTCGTGCGATGTGGCTTCCAAACGAAATTGGTGTCCTTTTTTCCCCCCACAAATAGAGCTTTCTTTTGGTGGTATTTGATCACCTCTGCGGTTTTTATTTTTTGCGCTATAAACAAAAATAGAGCGACAATTTTGAAAAAAAAAGCAATATTTTTTACTTTTTGCTATAATAAATATCCCCAAAAATATATAAAAAAAAATATTTTTCCTCAGTTTAGGCCGATACGTATTCTCCTACATATTTTTGGTAAAAAAAAAAAAAATCGCAATTATTGATTGGTTTGCGCAAAAGTTTTTGGCCCAGATTCACAGAGAGCAAGGCGCACATTACGTTGCCGTAGAGCAAACTCCATACGCCATGCCAACGTAGCGCGGAGAGGCAAGCATAACATTTGGTTTTGAAGGCACACGCTGGCGTAGGTGGAAGTGGGCGTGACCCCATGCAAATGATGGGCCGAGCGCCAGACAGGTACGTATCACGAACTGCGCATGCGCCGTGACGTGGACGCATGCACAGCACCCCCCATGCGCCTGCTCACAACCACGCCGGCACAACTGCCTAAGCTACGCCAGATCACCGCGTACGGCGTGAACATAGCGTACGCCCAGCCAGACACACATCCAATGCACAATACGCCGGCTTGTGTTCCCTGGTGCAGACCTGGGCATGTCTGTTGCCGGGTTGCACCTCATGTATGGAGAATAACTTTACGCCGGACGTACAACTTACGCGCATCTCGCGTAGCATGCGCCCGGCACACACATGTTCGTGAATCGCTGTATTTCCCTCATTTGCATGTTTGAATGGCTAATCAATGGGAGCGTCACCATGCGCCCAGCCCATATGTGCGCCCACCCTACGCCGGCGTGTGCAAGCTACGTCGGCGGGGTGTAGCCTGTTTTTAGGCGCATGTTGGTTCGTGGGTCTGCCGCACACATACGCTGGCGCACATTTGCACTTACGTTGGCGTAACGTGTTATACGTCGGCGTAAGTGCTTTGTGAATCTGGGCCCTAGCGTCTACAAAATAGGGGATAGTTTTATAGCATTTTTATTAATATTTTTTTTTTACTAGTTATGGCGGCGATCAGCGATTTTTATTGTGACTGCGACATTATGGCGGACACATCGGACACTTTTGGTGCCATTTTGGGACCATTGTCATTTTTACAGCGATCTGTGCTATAAAAATGCACTGATTACTGTGTAAATGTGACTGGCAGTGAAGGAGTTAACCACTAGGGACTAGGAAGGGGATAAATGTGCCCTAGGGATTGATTCTAACTGTTATGCCCTGTACACACGATCGGTTTATCCGATGAAAACGGACCGATGGATTTTTTCATCAGATATCCGATGAAGCTGACTTTCTTCAGTCTTGCCTACACACCATCAGGTAAAAAAACGATCGTGTCCAAACGCGGTGACGTAAAACACAAAGACGTGCTAAGAAAAATGAAGTTCAATGCATCCGAGCATGCGTCGACTTGATTCTGAGCATGCGTGGACTTTTAACCGATGGATTTCCCCACAGACAATCGTTTTTTTCTATCGTTTTTTTAACCATCAGACGAAACCGATCGTGTGTACTGGGCATAAGGGGGCGTGGCTACGAGTGACACGACAGTGATCGCTGCTCCCGATGAGAGGGAGCTGTGAAACCTTGGCTCCTCCCATTCATGTGGATGGGACTTTGACAAGTACCACCTTCTGCTGGGAAACCTTGGCTCCTCCCATTCATGTGGGTGGGACTTTCACAAGTACCACCTTCTGCTGGGAAACCTTGGCTCCTCCCATTCACGTGGATGGGACTTTGACAAGTACCACCTTCTGCTGGGAAACCTTGGCTCCTCCCATTCATGTCGATGGGACTTTAACAATTAACACCTTCAACTGGGAAACCTTGGCTCCTCCCATTTATGTGGATGGGACTTTGACAAGTACCACCTTCTGCTGGGAAACCTTGGCTCCTCCCATTCATGTCGATGGGACTTTAACAATTAACACCTTCAACTGGGAAACCTTGGCTCCTCCCATTTATGTGGATGGGACTTTGACAAGTACCACCTTCTGCTGGGAAACCTTGGCTCCTCCCATTCATGTGGATAGGACTTTAACAAGTACCACCTTCTGCTGGGAAACCTTGGCTCCTCCCATTCATGTGGATAGGACTTTAACAAGTACCACCTTCTGCTGGGAAACCTTGGCTCCTCCCATTCATGTGGATGGGAATTTAACAAGTGCCACCTTCTGCTGGGAAACCTTGGCTCCTCCCATTCATGTGGATGGGACTTTGACAAGTACCACCTTCTGCTGGGAAACCTTGGCTCCTCCCATTCACGTGGATGGGACTTTGACAAGTACCACCTTCTGCTGGGAAACCTTGGCTCCTCCCATTCACGTGGATGGGACTTTGACAAGTACCACCTTCTGCTGGGAAACCTTGGCTCCTCCCATTTATGTGGATGGGACTTTGACAAGTACCACCTTCTGCTGGGAAACCTTGGCTCCTCCCATTCACGTGGATGGGACTTTAACAAGTACCACCTTCTGCTGGGAAACCTTGGCTCCTCCCATTCACGTGGATGGTACTTTAACAAGTACCACCTACCTAAACATTGCAGGTGACCAAGTACACCCCCCTTCATGGAAACGGTATCCCCCTCATGGCAGTGGCCTCTTTTAGCCAGATAATGAGCCCTGCCACACTGCAAAAATGGTTTAAGAATGGTTTAAGGAACACAGCAACAAGGTTTGAGGTGTTGACTTGGCCTCCAGATTCTCCAGGTCTCAATCTAATCAAGCTGGAAGAACAAGTCCGATCCATTGAAGCCCCACTTTACAACTTACAGGATCTGCTACTGAGGTCCTTCATGCCAGATACCACAGCGTACCTTCAGAGGTCTGGTGGAGTCCACGCCTGGATGGATCAGGGCAATGTTGGAGGGCAAAAGGGGGAACCTAATCAATATCAGGTGGGTGGTCATGAAATTCTATGTGATCATTTTAAGAACCCCTGTCAGTGGTAAATGGTTTGTCCCATCTTTGTAACTGATACATGTTTGCTTTTGGGTTTAATTATTGAGCGTCCCGATACGGAGCACGTCACCGTCTTCCCGAAATCGTATTTTATAATAGAATTACCAGCCGAGCCGTTCCCTCCATAGAGCGAAGATTGCAGCTCCATCGCTTTGTATCCAGAGGTTCACTCCTCCCTACTTACCTTCTTTCCTAATGTAGGCCGCCTTATGTTCTGTGCGCGGTAATTACCTCCTCTCTAATTATCGCTTTCGTTTATGCCATTAATTCATAATTAACGGAGAGATAAAATAGAGATTGCTCACACGAGGTTTGGAGTGTTACGTGAATTATGGTGATGATCTGAGTATTGTGAGAGCGATGATTAGTGTGTGTGAGGAGTATGGTGAGTAGGGATGAGCTTCGAGTTCGACTCGAACATTGCCTGTTCGCCTGTTTGGCGAACAACGAACAATTTGGGGTCTTCGCGGGAAATTTGAAAAGCCGCGGAACACCCTATTAAAGTCTATAGGAGAAATCTAAAGTGCTAATTTTAAAGGTGAATATGCAAGTTATTGTCCTAAAAAGTGTTTGGGGACCCGGGTCCTGTCCCAGGGGAGTGTTTGGGGACCCGGGTCCTGCCCCAGGGGAGTGTTTGGGGACCCGGGTCCTGCCCCAGGGGAGTGTTTGGGGACCCGGGTCCTGCCCCAGGGGACATGTACAGTATCAATGCAAAAAAAAGTTTTAAAAACGTTAGTTTTTTCGGGAGCAGCGAATTTAATAATGCTTAAAGTGAAACAATAAAAGTGAAATATTCCTTTAAATTTCGTACCTGGGGGGTGTAAAGAATGCCTGTGAAATAGCGCATGTTTCCCGTACTTAGAACTGTCCCTGCACAAAGTGTCATTTCTGAAAGAAAAAAAGTCATTTAAAACCAGACTTGCGGCTATAATGAATTGTCGGCTCCTGGCAATTCAGAGAGGATTCTAATTGATAAAAAAAAAAAAAGCGTGGGGTCCCCCCAATTTCAATTACCAGGCCCTTCAGGTCTGGTATGGATATTAAGGGGAACCCCGCCGTCAATTTAAAAAAAAAATAACGTGGGGTTCCCCCCAAATATCCATTCCAGACCCTTCAGGTCTGGTGTGGATTTTAAGGGGAACTCCAACCCAAATAAAAAAAGAAAAAATGTCGTGGAGTTCCCCCAAAAATCCACACCAGACCCCATGTTGATGGGGACAAGGGCCTCATCCCCACAACCCTTGCCCGGTGGTTGTGGGGGTATGCGGGCGGGGGGCTTATCAGACTCTGGAAGACCCCTTTAACAAAGGGGACCCCCAGATCCTGGCCCCCCCCTATGTAAATTGGTAATGGGGTACATTGTACCTCTACCATTTCACAAAGGAAGTGTAAATAGTTGTAAAAAACAAACACCCCCCACCGGGATATCACACCTGAAACATGACCCCCCATAAGGCAGAAAATACGCCTGGCCTCCACTCTTCCTTCATGATTATACTCACCACCAAGATATCAACTCTTCCAACACGACTCTCTATGAATTTTCTTTACCTTTCTGATTACACCCACCACTGGGATATAATGGCCTCCAACATGACCCTTCCTATGGTAGACAATACTCTGCTCCTGGCCCTTTCTCTACCTTTCTAACTACACCCAGCCCTGGGATATCACACCTCCAACATGACCTCCCCCACCCATAAGGTAGAAAATACTCTGCTCCAGACCTTCTTTCTACTGCCTGATTACACTCCCCACCATAATATCAAAACTTCCAACATGACTCTCCATACTCTGCTCCTGACCCTCTCTCTATCTTTCTAACTACACCCAGCCCCAGGGATATCACACCTCCAACATGACCCTTACTAAGATAAAAAAAATACTCTGCTCCTGACCTTCTCTCTACTGCCTGATTACACCCCCACCAGGATATCAACTCTTCCAACATGACTCTCCTCTCCATAAATTATAACATACTCTGCTCCTGGCCTTCACTCTACTGCCTGATTACACCCCCTACCAGGATATTTAATGTGCAACATGAACCTTCATAGGTTATAAAATACTCTGCTAGTGGCCTTCACTCTTCCTTCATGGTTACATTGCCCACCAGTATATCAAATCCTCTAACACGACCCTCCATAAGGTAGATCATACTCGATTCTTGACTTTCTCTCTACTTTTCTGACCACACCCCCCCCCCACTCCAACATGACCTTCTATTAGCTAGAAAATACTCTGCTTCTGGCCTTCACTCTTGCTTCATGATTACACTCCCTACCAGAATATTAAATCTTTCAACATGACTCTGTAAGGTAGAAAATACTTTGCTTCTGGCCTTCTCTCTACCTTTCATACTATACCCACCACAGGACATCACGCCTCAAACACAACCCTCTGTAAGTTAGAAAATACTCTTCTCTTGACCTTGCCTCTACCTTCCGAACTACACCAATCCCCAGGATATCCCACCTCCAACATGGCAGAAAATACACTTCTCCTGGCCTTCTCTCTACCTTTCTGATTACACTCACCACCAATATATCACACCCTCCAACATAACCCTCTACTAGGCAGAAATCACACTTCTCCTGGCCTTCTCAGTCTCTACCTTTTGTATTACACTCCCCACCGGGGAAATCTCCCTATTGGGAACACAACCAGCAATAAAAAGTGAGCGAGTCTCTAAACTTGCTCACTTATATTCTCTTCTAAAAGCAGACGTGGTAACCCATTTTGAGGGTGTTGCCTTTTTGTCAAGAGGGTTTGACAAAGAGGGGCACACACTCAAAACTCGTTTCAAGAGGGTTTGACAAAGAGGGGCACACACTCGAAACTCGTTAACGCCTCCTTGAATGAATGTAGAGTGGGGACCACAAGAAAAATGATGGGGTACAACTTGTCATGTGCCTTTGCAGTCTCAAATTGCAGGATTAGTGAGTTTTATATTACGGTCTATACAGAAGGTTTTCCCAACCCTCCAAATCGGCAGCCAGGCAGCAACAATTGTGTGATGGTTCCTCAACATTTCCAGGTGAAGGGTGGGGGTGCTTAGATCCCGAGGCTGCATGCAGGCCCGTCGCTACAGGACAGGCAAAACAAACAATTGCTTGGGGCCCCCGAGCTGGCCTGGGGCCCCCAACTTCCCCTTCCCAGGCTGTAGCGTGGCCGAGCTCCTCTTCCTTCCTCCTGGAGTCCTGTCAGTCCGGCCGGGTACCGTGCGTGGTACAGGAGATTCAGTTTCCTGTTCCCGGCCTGACTGAGTGCTCACTTCCTTTCAGTCCGGCTGGGAACAGGAAACTGCCTGGCCCGGGCACTATCTGATAGGGGACCCATAATGACAGAACACCGGACTGACATGAGGAAGAGGAGCTCGGCCACGCTACAGTGGCAACCTACAGGGAAGAAGGGGAGGTGAGAATAGAAAAACTTAGGGAGGGGGGGAGTAAGGGTGTAAAAAATTAGTGTAGCACTAACGTAGGCTTTGCCTGCGGGGGGGGTGCTTGGGGGCCCCCATTTTGTTTGGGGCCCCCAAATTCCTTCAAACGGCCCTGGCTGCATGTCACTCCACTGTGTAGTCATATTTAGCTGCCAATTGGTGTCAACACCATTTCAATGACACCGTGTCAGTGTTGTTACCATGTAAATGTGACACCCAGGCACTGTTTCTGCCCCTTACAAAGCTTTAGGCCCCCCCTCCCCCCCCGGGCCGGACCACCAACATTCCCCAGTGGCATCTCACCAAGCCCTTCAGTGCATCCACTTTTATTAAAACACTCCGACAAATAGACATCCCACATCCCCATGCAGCAAAGAGACATCCTCATCCAGCAAAGAGACATCCTCATCCCACAAAGAGACATCCCCATCCAGCAAAGAGACATCCCCATCCCGCAAAGAGACATCCCCATCCCACAAAGAGACATCCCCATTCCACAAAGAGACATCCCCATCCAGCAAAGAGACATCCCCATCCCACAAAGAGACATCCCCATCCCACAAAGAGACATCCCCATCCAGCAAAGAGACATCCCCATCCAGCAAAGAGACATCCCCATCCAGCAAAGAGACATCCCCATCCCACAAAGAGACATCCCCATCCAGCAAAGAGACATCCCCATGCAGCAAAGAGACATCCCCATCCCACAAAGAGACAGCCCCATCCAGCAAAGAGACATCCCCATCCCACAAAGAGACATCCCCATTCACAAACACTTACCGCATTTTGGTTAATTATGTTGATTTTATATAATAGTCAGCTCCATCTAGTGGCCATAATGAGCTTTTTTTTTCCTGAAATAACTAATTTATGAAAATACTGCATTATGGCCACTAGATGGAGCTTCCGACCATATGACCTTTAGGCATTAAGTAAAATATATTCAGAATTTGTAATGGCTGGGCGAATGCTGCAGACATTCGTCCAACAAACTTTTAATAAATAGATTTTTAGAAATGATGTCATTTGTTTGCCTATACATATAAAGTCAATCAAGGTGGAACTGGATATTCATTTAGAGGAATGTATCGCTCCCCGTTGTGTTGTCATTAGTTCCTGATAAAAAATCCTAAATCCCCGTCCTGTGTGGATGCATTTCATTCCATTTTTCTTTCTTGCGCTTCTCCTCATTTTCCCGTTCTTCGGGGAGGATGTATGAGATGTGGGATCGGTGCAGATAAAAGGTAAAGCTGTTTATGAAGTACTCGAGGTGTTCAGAGAATTGAGCTCCGTACCCGACACAGCCGAGGCTCTGCATGAAAGATTCATGACCGGGATGCAGCGTCTGGCCGCCAAGCTTCTCCGGTCCGCGCGTTTCGTGTTAATCCGAGATACCTGGACACACGATCTGAGGCTGCAGTGATAGAATTGTAATGAGCCGAGGGCGAGAGCGCCCAGCAACACGTTCCGAACCGATCATTACAAAGCTACTACGGCCACTGCAAAGCCAAACCATGGTGGGCAGGGCAAGGCAGGACTTATGCCGCGTACACCAGGGTTTGACAAATTTGCTTGGAATCTAGGAGCCAGCTAAAAAAGTTAGGAGCCAGAAAACCCACCCCGTCCCGACGAGCTTGCGCGCAGAAGCGAACACATACGTGAGCAGCGCCCGCATATGTAAACGGTGTTCAAACCACACATGTGAGGTATCGCCGCGATCGTTAGAGCGAGAACAATAATTCTAGCCCTAGACCTCCTCTTTAACTCAAAACATGCAACCTATAGAATTTTTTAAACGTCGCCTATGAAGATTTTAAAGGGTAAAAGTTTGTCGGCATTCCACGAGCGGACGCAATTTTGAAGCGTGACGTGTTGGGTATGAATTTACTCGGCGTAACATTATCTTTCATAGTATTAAAAAAAATGGGGATAACTTTACTGTTGTCTTATTTTTTTATTTAAAAAAGTGTCATTTTTTCCCAAAAAAGTGCGCTTGTAAGACCTCTGCGCAAATACGGCATCACAGAAAGTATTGCAACGATCGCCATTTTATTCTCTAGGGTGTTAGGATAAAAAAATATATATAATGTTTGGGGGTTCTAATTAGAGGGAAGAAGATGGCAGTGAAAAATAGTGAAAAATTACATTAGAATTGCCGTTTAACTTGTAATGCTTAACTTGTAATACCAACGGCCACCACCAGATGGCGCCAGCTCAAAAAAAAAAAAGTCACCAGGACACCATTTCTAGTCGCCATGGCGACCTGGCGTCCGGATTTGTCGAGCCCTGGCGTACAATGCGATCATTTTTCGGCTTGTAAAAAAAAGTTTTTCAGCCTCTAGAAAAAAACGACGGGGCTGTGCTGTGTGGCAGAGCTGTGTACATTTCAGCACTGGATGGACAGAAAATAAAATTCTTTGCCCGCTGTTTTTCTTTAAGAATTTCGGTTTCCATAATAAAGAACTTCACACCGCAACGATTGTTTCTGGAAAAACAACCAGCCTGACTGTTCCTGACTGATGTGAAGAGCCGGTGACGTCAATGGTCAGAGGAGGAAACCCCCAGAGCCGCGCGTGACGCATCGCCGAGCGTTTAAGGAAAACAGCGGGAGCCGCCATGAGAGCGCCGAGAGCCGACGGCCTTTGTAAAATAAGAAATTAACTTAAAACGAAAACAGCGCTGAGAAAAACAATGAAGGGTAATGTCAGCAATCTGCTTTAAAGGCGCCCTGCGGCACTCGCCTCCGACGCGGGGGCCACGCTGGGCCGACGCGCACTTTACAGCCGCAGATTATAATGTCAATGTATGAGCGCCGCGGACGGGGCCGTTTAGTAAAATGGATCCCGTTGGTCTGATTTGAATTTTGTTTCCATTTTGTAAATCTAAAGATCAGCAGGACGAGGCGCTCGGGGGTGCTAACCCTTCGTGGACGGGGATAGGAGGGGGATGGGAGGTGAGGAACACCGGAGAACGTTGTAGTGAGAGTGCGCTGTGAACCCGGGGTGACTCTTCGCTCTATCGGAAATTATTTACATATTTATTTTTAAATAAAAAAAAAATTTTGTACTTTTTATCATCTGTTTTGCAATCTCAGTGCTGCTGATCTCCTCCGTCCTCTTCCTGACTACAGTCACTTCAACATCAGCTGCTCATCAACAGGGAAGGTGGTTAGGGACGCTCGTCATTAGGGAAGAACCAATGGGCTCATCAATAGGGAAGGTGGTTAGGTGGTTAGGGACGCTCGTCATTAGGGAAGAACCAATGGTCTCATCATTAGGGAAGGTGGTAAGGTGGTTAGGGATGCTCGGCATTAGGGAAGAACCAAAGGTCTCATCATCGGGGAAGAACCAATGGTCTCATCATTAGGGTAGGAGGTTAGGGACGCTCGTCATTAGGGAAGAACCAATAGTCTCATCATTAGGGAAGGTGGTTAGGTGGTTAGGGACTCTCGTCATTAGGGAAGAACCAATTGGCTCATCATTAAGGAAGGTGGTTAGGGATGCTCGTCATTAGGGAAGAACCAATGGGCTCATCATTAGGGAAGGTGGTTAGGTGGTTAGGGACTCTCGTCATTAGGGAAGAACCAATTGGCTCACCATTAGGGAAGGTGGTTAGAGATGCTCATTATTAGGGAAGAACCAATGGTCTCATCGTTAAGGAAGGTGGTTAGGGATGCTTGTCATTAGGGAAGAACCAATGGGCTCATCATTAAGGAAGGTGGTAAGGTGGTTAGGGATGCTCGTCATTAGGGAAGAACTAATGGTCTCATCATCAGGGAAGAACCAATGGTCTCGTCATTAGGGAAGAACCAATGGGCTCATCATTAGGGAAATTGGTTAGGGATGCTCGTCATTAGGGAAGGTGGGCCCCCTTATAATTAAAGTAGCTTCCAAATTCTGGTAATTAGCCCCCTGCCTGCAGTCTCCCACAACCACCGGTCAGGGTTATAGGGAAGAGGCCCTTGTTCTAATCAACAAGGGGAGAAGGTGCTTTGCCAGGTGGGTATTCACTGGAAAGGCACCTCCCCATGTTGAGGGCATGTAACCCTATGGTTTAGGAAGAGGGGTACATGCTCATCCTCCCTTTGCCAGCCAGCCTGGCTGCATGCTACGATCAAGGATCTGGGACCTCACATATATTTTGGATTGTTTTTTGTGTTTCTGGCTCTGTACACCTGCTGTACCCATTATGATGGGTTCCTTTGGTCTGTACGCCTGCTATGCCCATTATGAGGGGTTTCCACCATCCCTGTCTTAAGTTCCCAGGTCTGTACACCTGTTGTGCCCATTATGAGGGGTTCCCACCATCCCTTTGATGAGTTCCCAGGTCTGTACACCTGCTGCGCCCATTATGAGGGGTTCCTTCCATCCCTGTGCTGGGTACCAGAATATACATACCTGTTGTGCCCATTATGAGGGGTTCCCACCATGCCTTTGATGAGTTCCCGGGTCTGTACACCTGCTGCACCCATTATGAGGGGTTCCTTCCATCCATGTGCTGGGTCCCAGGTTCTACATACCTGTTGTGCCCATTATGAGGGGTTCCCACCATCCCTTTGATGGGTTCCTTTGGTCTTTACGCCTGCTATGCCCATTATGAGGGGTTTCCACCATCCCTGTCTTAAGTTCCCAGGTCTGTACACCTGTTGTACCCATTATGAGGGGTTCCCACCATCCCTTTGATGAGTTCCCAGGTCTGTACACCTGCTGCGCCCATTATGAGGGGTTCCTTCCATTCCTGTGCTGGGTCCCAGGATCTACATACCTGTTGTGCCCATTATGAGGGGTTCCCAGCATCCCTATCCTTCTTTTCCCAATCTGCACACCTAATGTGAGCCATTATGAGGGACTTCCGCCATCCCTATTAGATTTGTATCAATTATATACCAGTAATTATAGAAAATGCAACAGGAGAAGCTGGAACACACAAAGGTGGGCAGTGCACACAAAAAGATGGGCGGAACACACAAAGATGGGAGCGGCTACACCCAAAGCTCTCAGATGTGCAGGAAAAGAGTCATGAATTATGGCCAGTAGATCTTCCTTTTGGAATATCACAGACCTAGAAAAAGTCGGGACCAGCTCAGTCCACCAGGCTCTACCTATACAGTGGCGGCTGGTGCTCCATTTGGGGGGGGGGGTCAAACAGGAAGACAACAGTGAATATTAATTTGCTATTGTCACACAAGTGGGTGGGCTCGGGGCGCAGTGCTCTGCTCCCCAAGCTTATCCTTTTTTAAGCGAATCAGAGCCTCCAGCTGTAATCACGTGCTTCAAAAAAATAAGCCAACCCATTGGAATCCGTGCGTCCGGCGCCCTGCATGTAAATTAGGGGTCGGCGCATGGTTTAGGGGGGCAGCGCCCCTGCGCCCCGTATGGACGGGCCGGCACTGTATCTATACCTAGAATTTTACCCTTTAAATTATTGCAAAATCAGGAAATCCTTTTACTGAACAGCAAATAGATGAAAAGTTTTTGTTCATCAGGATGAAACATCGATTCCGTTTTCTTGTTATTGACAACGTCTATTTTTTTTTCCCCCTCATAAATGTTTAAACTTCTCCAGCGCTCTCTGATCTCCGCTTCTATTGACCGGGACGAGTCAGCGCCTTGCGTGATTTAGTTGGCAGTTTTAAATAAGATTTGAGAGAATTTCCTCTGCTGATGAACCATTTTATCCCTGGAAAAAACACAAAAGCGCACGTGGGACCCGTAATATATTTTGTGCCGCTGACTATAAAACATTACAAATCAGTCTGATCGCTCCTTGCCTAATCAATAAGCAGACTGGCTTTACTTCCCCGGCAATAAGAGCCGAGTCTCTGAGGAGCCTCCGAATTGGTCCGAGCCGCAAATCCGTGCAGCTTGTTACAGTAAGTAATCATATAATTTACACCTTCATCAATATTACAGGGAGCCGCGTCCCCAGCAGGACGGTAGATAATATCAGGCGGTCCCGGCCGCCGACGGCGACAAAATTGCTTGTCAATCAAACTGCGCTCAGGATGATTAGAGGGAACGTGCGGAAAAGAGAGTCAACTCTGCAATTGGAATTTCTTCCCTTTGTTCTTGGCGTGATACGGGAACAACCCAAATATCTAAGATGGGTCGGGACACAACGTCACCTGACACATGTTGTGGGTTGTCACTTGCCACATCACCTGCCACACCTTACGAATTGTCACCTGCTGTGTCACTTTGCTGCTAAGGTGGTCTCTTGCTGTGTCCCAGAGTCAGGCAGCAGATTACCAGTCAGGTAGCAGAGAGATGATGTCATGCCCACGGCTACCTGCACAGTGAGGGCGGAACTGCAGGGATGCAGGACAGGCTCTGGGCAGTGAGAGATATTGCCATCTCCCTGCTTCCCTGCCCGCTGGCTTCCTGATTGGCTAGCAGCCCAGCTGCTCGTTCGCCCCCGCTCTCACCTGCCCACTCCCCGACCAAACCACCCGCGCTGTCACCCTTGGAGCCATCAGCACTGTCAACCCGCAGAGCCACTGCTGTCAACTTGTAGTGCAAAGTGGATTTGTCTTTCATAAATAACCCCCATTGTCTCTTCAAGACACTAGCCAGTGTCCCCTTTAGTTCACACACTTCAGACACTTGGACATTTCAGGTGGCGTGGAGAAGACGATGGCGGGGAGTCACTCGGCAGGACGATGGCGGGAAGTCATTCAGCAGGATGGTGGCGGGAAGTCACTCAGCAGGACAGCGGCGGGGAGTTACTCGGCAGGACGGCGGCGGGGAGTCACTTGGCTGGACGGCGGCAGGGAGTCACTCGGCAGGACGATGGCGGGTAGTCACTCGGCAGGACGATGGTGGGGAGTCACACATCAGGACGGAGGCGGGGAGTCACTCGGCAGGACGATGGCGGGTAGTCACTCGGCAGGACGATGGTGGGGTGTCACACAGCAGGACGGTGGTGGGGACTCACTCAGCAGCACGGCGGCGGGGAGTCATTTGGCAGGAGGATGGCGGGGAGTCACTCGGCAGGAGGATGGCGGGGAGTCACTCGACAAGATAGTGGCGGGGAGTCACTCGGCAGGACGATGGCGGGGAGTCGCTCGGCAGGACAGTGGCGGGGAGTAACTTGGCAGGAAGGTCGCGGGGAGTCACTCGGCAGGACAGCAGCGGGGAGTCACTTGGCAGGATAATGGCGAGAAGTCATTCGGCAGGACGGTGGCGGGGAGTCACTCGGCAGGACGGCGGCGGGGAGTCACTCGGCAGGACAGTGGCGGGGAGTCACTCGACAAGACATTGGTGGAGAGTCACTTGACAAGACGGTCACGGGGACTCACTCGGCAGGACGGTGGCGGGAAGTCACTCAGCAGGAGGATGTTGGGGAGACACTCGACAAGACGATGGCGGGGAGTCACTCGGCAGGACGATGTCGGGGAGTCACTCCGCAGGACGGTGGCGGGAAGTCACTCGGCAGGACGGTGGCGGGGAGTCACTTGGCAGGACGGCGGCAGGGAGTCACTTGGCAGGACAATGGTGAGGAGTCACTCGGCAGGACGGTGGCGGGGAGTCACTCGACAAGACATTGGTGGAGAGTCACTTGACAAGATGTGGCGGGGAGTCACTCGGCAGGACGATGGCGGGAAGTTACTCGGCAGGACGATGGCGGGGAGTCACTCGGCAGGAGGATGGTGAGGAGTCACTCGGCAGGACGATGGCGGGGAGTCACTCGGCAGGAGGATGGTGAGGAGTCACTCGGCAGGACGATGGCGGGGAGTCACTCGGCAGGACGATGGCAGGAAGTTACTAGGCAGGACGATGATGGGGTGTCACTCTGCAGGACGATGGCAGGAAGTTACTCGGCAGGACGATGGCGGGAAGTTACTCGGCAGGACGATGGTGGGGAGTCACTCAGCAGGACGGCGGCGGGGAGTCACTTGGCAGGACAATGGCGAGGAGTCACTCGGCAGGACAATGGCAAGGAGTCACTCGGCAGGACAGTGGCGGGGAGTCACTTGACAAGACGGTGACGGGGACTCACTCGGCAGGACGGCGACGGGGAGTCACTCGGCAGGAGGATGTCGGGGAGACACTCGACAAGACGATGGCGGGGAGTCACTCGGCAGGACGATGGCGGGTAGTCAATCGGCAGGACGATGGCGGGAAGTCACTCGGCAGGACGGCGGCAGGGAGTCACTTGGCAGGACAATGGCGAGGAGTCACTCGGCAGGACGGTGGCGGGGAGTCACTCGACAAGACATTGGTGGAGAGTCACTTGACAAGATGTAGCGGGGAGTCACTCGGCAGGACGATGGCGGGGAGTCACTCGGCAGGACGATGGTGAGGAGTCACTCGGCAGGACGATCAAGAATTAATTAATCAGAGCTT
Source organism: Rana temporaria (assembly GCF_905171775.1). Classification (NCBI taxonomy): domain Eukaryota; kingdom Metazoa; phylum Chordata; class Amphibia; order Anura; family Ranidae; genus Rana; species Rana temporaria. Next base: position 477,109,315 of record NC_053492.1, on the reverse strand, counting down.
TTATTACATGTTCCCAGAGTTCTCCTTTAACTCTCTTCTCCTTCCTTTGAAGTGCTGTAGAACTATTAATATGATAATTCCGCCATTTGCATATCAGCGGACTCAGCGTTTTGTGTTACCGGGGAGCAAAAATCATCTCAACTCTTTTCATCTCATCACTAAATCTTATTCCATTAAATCTGCACTGAGGAGGGAGAAGAGCCGGAGATACGAGTTCACTGACAGTCCACATCCACCATGGACAGATTTACCGCCCCCCCCCCCAATAGATTGTATTCGGGGGCCAGGAGTGTGACATGCGTTTGCTCTTGGACAGGGTTCCTGGTACAAACAGCACACAGCCTTATGCTATATACTGTACTACCCCCCCACTCACATAAAGTATTCCAAACCTGGGAGTCGGGTCTTAAATAGGCTCCGCCTGACCCAAGATGGCTGCCAGAGTCACATGGGAAGGCAGCATCCAACCGGATAGCTTCCCCAGTGATCAAAATAAGTAGTACAAAATACAGTAGAACCTCGGATTACGAGCATAATCCAGGAGAAGGCTGGTAATCCAAAGTACTCGCAAATCAACGTGAAGTCAATGGAAACGAAAATAATTTGTTCCGCATTGACTTCAATGGCATGCAATACCGCATGCGGCCAGAGGCAGGGGGGCACCAGAGAGCCTCGGAAACAGCCAGAAAGGCCCGAGGACGGTTCGGCTGACCTCGGCAAACCTCGGAAAGACTCCGTTCACGAGTCTTAGCAGCTCACATGGTTGATGATAAAAAGAGGCACATCTAAGTATGCAGGTATCCGGGGTAAAGCGATCCACATAGACCATCCTCCGCACCGCCGCCTCTCACCGATGTCACTCTGCAATCGTGACCGGGAAGACTACCCTGCAGTAGAGCGATCTGAAAGCGAGGCTTGAACCGCTTGTGGAGCGCAGCGTCTAAGGAACGACATCAATGGCGGTGAGTAGGACGGTCTATGTGAAGATCTCCCCCCGGATGCCTGCATATCTAGATGTGTTTGTTTTAATCATCAACCATCTGAGTTGCTAAATGTTGTTCCTTCATTAAATGTAACCACATTGCTACACTTAGAGGCTCCTCTCTTCTATACTCAGTTGTGACATGACGCTACTTGTATATCAAGACATTGCTTGTATATCAAATCAAAATGTATTACAAATGTTTTGCTTGTCTTCCAAAACGCTCTCAAACCAAGGTTTTACTGTATGTGTATCTGTGTTTGTGCTGGAAGAGTGCTTGACAGCGCCCTCCAGTGTTGAGAAGACTCTTGTGCTAATGGCCAGGAGTTGGGATCGGGCCGGCTTCTGATCATGTGATTGGCCATTGAAAGCTCATTGAAATGACACCTAGTGAGGGAAACTTAGCGGTCAACCCTGTTGCCCTATCTTACTTCCTCACTGTGCTGTACCCAGCAGGCTCCACCCACTACAGGCTCCCTGCAGAAAACTACAGGAGGGGGTGGAGGGACAAGACCAGTCCCCCTGCACAAGGAGAGAGAGCAAAGCTGTGGGAGGGGCCCAGAAGGCTCCACCCACTACTAAGAACTGCAGGAGGGGCGGAGCAAGACCAGCCAACATGCACAAGGAGAGAGAGCAGAGCTGTGGGAGAGGGCCAGATAGCCCCACCCACTACAGAAAATGACAGGAGGAGTGGAGCAAGACCAGTCACCCTGAACAAGGAGAGAGAGGAAAGCTGTGGGAGGGGCCCAGAAGGCTCCACCCACTACAAAAAACTGCAGGAGAGGCGGAGCAAGACCAGCCAACATGCACAAGGAGAGAGAGCAGAGCTGTGGGAGGGAGCCAGATAGCCCCACCCACTACAGAAAATGACAGGAGTGGAGCAAGACCATCACCCTGAACAAGGAGAGAGAGGAAAGCTGTGGGAGGGGCTCAGCAGGCTACACCCAATACAGAAAATGACAGAAGGGGGCGGAGACAAGACCAATCCCCGCGCACAAGGAGAGAGCAGAGCTGTGGGAGGGGCCAGCAGGCTCCACCCACTACAGAAAATGACAGATGGGGTGAAGCAAGACCAGTCACCCTGCACAAGGAGAGAGAGCAGAGCTGTGGGAGGGGCCAGTAGGCTCCACCCACTACATAAAATAACAGGAGGGGTGGAGCAAGACCAGTCCCATGCACAAGGAGGGAGAGCAGGGCTGTGGAACGGGCCAGCAGGCTCCACCCACTACATAAGACTACAGGAGTGGGGCGGAGACATGACCAGTCCCCTGCACAAGGAGAGAGAGCAGAGATGTGGGAGGGGCCCAGCAGGCTCCACCCACTACAGAAATTTACGGAAGGGGCGGAGACATGACCAGTCCCCCTGCACAAGGAGAGGGAGAGCAGGGCTGTGGGAGGGGCACATCAGGCTCCACCCACTACAGAAGGAGGTGGAGACAAGACCAGTCATCTTGCACATGGAGAGGGGCAGCAGTGATCAGTCTTTATTACAGGAAGTCTCACACTGGATTACTGCGCAGATCTGGAAGAAATATGACCGATGGATTTAGAAAATATTTTCTTATCACGCAGTTTTCAGAATCCTGTAGCTACGAAATGTCCTTGTGTTGCTCTTTGGGTTGGGATCAAGAGTTACGTTGTTGCCAATTCTGAAACATTTTATCGGTAACAAGCTCCGGTGTGTTTTTGGACATATTTATCAAGAAGAGGATCTGGGCACACGGCCACGGCTGGCTCCATCTCATTGGCTGGCGTTGGCCCTCAGTCAGTGGGCGGCAGAGAGGGAAACGCTGGTGAGCGTCCCCCGAGGTCCAGATACTACTTTTCTGGGCATCAACATTTATGTAGCAATGAGCGAGCGCCATCCAATGCCGGGAATCTAACAGTTATTTAACCACGTCGTCTCCGGAGGTTTCATGGCCAGGGCAGGTTTGGCTATTCAGCGCTGGTAATTGCGCAGTCATGCAGCACTGTACCCAAATGATAATCAATAATCATCACTGTAACAGCAATCAAAGCGTTAACCACTTAAGGACCCCTTCACGCCGATATACGTCGGCAGAATGGCACGGCTGGGCACATCCACGTACCTGTACGTGTCTCTTTAAGCCCAGTCGTGGGGTCGCACCGGCGGAGCGCTCGCGACCCGGTCCGAAGCTCTGTGACCGCGCCCGCGGGACCCGCGGACCCAAACGCCGCCGGTGTCCCGCAATCGGTCCCCGGAGCTGAAGAACGAGGAGAGGTGAGTGTAAACACAGCTTCCCCGTTCTTCATTGTGGCAATGTCAGTGATCGTGTGTTCCCTGATATAGGGAAAGACGATCAATGACGTCACACGTCCAGCCCCGCCCCCCTACAGTTAGAAACACAGATGAGGTCACACTTAACCCCTTCAGCGCCCCCTTGTGGTTAACTCCTAAACTGCAATTGTCATTTTCACAGTAAATCAGTGCATTTTTATAGCACTTTTCACTGTGAAAATGACAATGGTCCCAAAAATGTGTCAAAATTGTCCGAAGTGTCCGCCATAATGTCGCAGTCACGAAAAAAATCGCTGATCGCCCCCATTAGTGGTAAAAAAATGTTTTTTTTTTATAAAAATGCCATAAAACTATCCCCTATTATGTAAACGCTATAAATTTTGCGCAAACCAATCGATAAACGCTTTTTGCGATATTTTTTTACCAGAAATAGGTAGAAGAATACGTATCGGCCTAAACTGAGGACATTTTTTTATATATATATTTTTGGGGGATATTTATTATAGAAAAAAGTAAAAAATATTCATTTTTTTCAAAATTGTCGCTCTATTTTTGTTTATATCGCAAAAACTAAAAACCGCAGGAGGTGATCAAATACCACCAAAAAAAAGCTCTATTTGTGGGAAAAAAAGGACGCCAATTTTGTTCGGGAGCCACGTCGCACGACCGCGCAATTGTCAGTTAAAGCGACGCAGTGCCGCATCGCAAAAAGTGGCCTGGTCTTTCACCAGCAATATGGTCCGGGGGTTAAAGTGGTTAAACAATGTAATGAAAATTATTATTATTATTTATTTTGTAACTACTTTAATACTGTGCACTTTCGCCCCCCTCCCTGCCCAGGCCAATTTTTCAGCTTTCAGCTGCTCTTGCGCTTTTCAATGACAATTGCGCAGTCATGCAGCGCTGTACCCAAATGACTTTTATATCATTTTTATTCACACAAATAGAGCTTTTCTTTTTTTCGATGGTATTTGATTACCACTGTTTTATTTTTATTTTATTTTCTTTTTTTTTTATTATATACACGAAAAAAAAAATATTTTCTAAGTTCTGTTAAAAAAATAAAATAATTCTTCATAAATTTGGCAAAAAAAATATTTTACTACATGTCTTTGGTACAAACAGGGCCGCCATCAAGAATTATGGGGCCCCTTACACAGCTTTAGGCGTGGGCCCCCTGGAGCAGAGAACCGGGGGGGGGGGTGGGGTGCTGCCGCCTGAAATTGACAAACGGGGGGGGGGCTGCCGCAAATTGAGAAGCTGGGGGGGGGGGGGGCTTTACAAAAAAAAGAAGAAATAAAAAATATATATATAATATAATACAAAATAAATATTTAAATATATATATATATATATATATATATATATATATATATATATATATATATATATATATATATATATATATATATATATTTTAAAAAAAGGGGGTTGCCATCTGGGGACCTCTGGGCTCTTTAATAATTAATATATATATATACAAATAATTTTTTAATAGAAATTACAAAAAAAGGGGGGTTGCCAATCCGGGATATCTGGGCCCTTTAATAAAAACAAAAATTAAATAAACCTCTGGGTCCTTTAATAAAAAATAAATAAAAAAAATATATAAAAAATAAAATAAAATTAACATTTGTTAAAAAAAAAAATTGTCCCTTTAATAAAAATGACAATACAAATATATTAAAAAAATATATATATTTTTTCTAAAAAAATAAATAAAATAAAAAAGGGGGGTTGCCATCCGGCCCCCTGGGGACCTCCAGACCTCTAAAAACAAAAAAAATGTCCCTTTAATAAAAAATAAAAATATATTAAAAAAAATATATATTGTTGTTTTTGTAAAAAAAAAAGAAAAAAAAAAAGGGGATTGCCATCTGGGGCCCTGTGGGCCTCCGGCCCCTTACAGGTGTACTGCCTGTACCCCCCTGATGGCGGCCCTGGGTACAAACAAAAACAAAGAAGTGTATATAAATTGGTTTGTGTGAAAGTTATAGCATCTACAAATTATGGGATATATATCTGAAAATCTATCAATTCTGATGTACTGACAGCCGATCTCATTTCTTGAAACCCCTAAAATGCCAGGACAGTACAAATACCCCCCAAATCACCCCCTATGGGGATAGTAGACGATCTGAGGAATGTAGTAAGATGATTGGCATGTTTTAACCACTTCGGCCCCCAGAGGATTTGGCTGCCAAATGACCAGGCCATTTTTTTTTGCGATTCGGCGCTGCGCCACTTTAACTGACAATTGCGCGGCCGTGCGACATGGCTCCCAAACAAAATTGGCGTCCTTTTTTCCCCCCACAAATAGAGCTTTCTTTTGGTGGTATTTGATCACCTCTGCGGTTTTTTTTTTTTTGCGCTATAAACAAAAATAGAGCGACAGTTTAAAAAAAAAACGCAATATTTTTTACTTTTTGCTGTAATAAATATCCCCCCAAAAAATATATAAAAATTTATTTTTTCCTCAGTTTAGGCCGATACGTATTCTTCTACATATTTTTGGTAAAAAAAATCGCAATAAGCGTTTATTGATTGGTTTGCGCAAAATTTATAGCGTTTACAAAATAGAGGATAGTTTTATTGCATTTGTATTAATATTTTTTTTTTTTACTAGTAACGGCGGCGATCAGCGATTTTTATCGTGACTGCGACATTATGGCGGACACATCGAACACTTTTGACGCTATTTTGGGACCAGTGACATTTATACAGGGATCAGTGCTATAAAAATGCACCGATTACTGTGTAAATGACACTGGCAGTGAAGGGGTTAACCACTAGGGGGCGAGGAAGGAGTTAAGTGTGTCCTGGGGAGTGATTCTAACTGCGTGGGGGCGTGGCTTACTGTGACACAACAGTGATCACTGTTCCCACTGTCCCTCTATCCACCCCATTGTCCCTCTGTCCACCCCACTGTCCTTCTATCCCTCCATCCACCCCACGGTCCCTCCATCCACCCCACGGTCCCTCCATCCACCCCACGGTCCCTCTGTCCACCCCACTGTCCTTCTATCCCTACATCCACCCCACTGTCCCTCTGTCCACCCCACTGTCCCTCTGTCCACCCCACTGTCCCTCTGTCCACCCCACTGTCTCTCTGTCCACCCCACTGTCCCTCTATCCACCCCACTGTCCTTCTATCCCTACATCCACCCCACTGTCCCTCTGTCCACCCCACTGGCTCTCTGTCCACCCCACTGTCCCTCTATCCACCCCACTGTCCTTCTATCCCTATATCCACCCCACTGTCCACCCCACTGTCCCTCTGTCCACCCCACTGTCCCTCTGTCCACCCCACTGTCCCTCTGTCCACCCCACTGGCTCTCTGTCCACCCCACTGTCGCTTTGTCCACCCCACTGTCGCTCTGTCCACCCCACTGTGCTTCTATCCCTCCATCCACCCCACTGTCCCTCCATCCACCCCACTGTCCCTCCATCCACCCCACTGTCCCTCCGTCCACCCCACTGTCCCTCTGTCCACCCCACTGGCTCTCTGTCCACCCCACTGTCCCTCTATCCACCCCACTGTCCTTCTATCCCTATATCCACCCCACTGTCCCTCTGTCCACCCCACTGTCCCTCTGTCCACCCCACTGTCCCTCTGTCCACCCCACTGGCTCTCTGTCCACCCCACTGTCGCTTTGTCCACCCCACTGTCGCTCTGTCCACCCCACTGTGCTTCTATCCCTCCATCCACCCCACTGTCCCTCCATCCACCCCACTGTCCCTCCGTCCACCCCACTGTCCCTCCATCCACCCCACTGTCCCTCCATCCATCCCTCCATCCACCCCACTGTCCCTCCATCCACCCCACTCTCCCTCCATCCATCCCTCCATCCACCCCACTGTCACTCCATCCACCCCACTGTCCCTCCATCCACCCCACTGTCCCTCTGTCCACCCCACTGTCCCTCTGTCCACCCCACTGTCTATCTGTCAACCCCACTGTCCCTCCGTCTACACTAACTGTCCCTTTATCCATCCCACTGTCACACTGTCCCCCTATCCACCCCACTATGTACATATTACCCCCCGCCATACACTCTGCATTCCCTATTTAACATTACCACACTCTATATAAGTCATCCCAGACTCTCTTTAATAACACCCCCTTTAAGCGCAATTTAAGACCTGTCCACTGTTCCCCACAACGCGCTTTGTGCAACATATTGTTCTTCTTGATGCCTAGGGCCCACTTTTGATCTTCCACATGGGCCCACTGATTTCATACACCCCTGCCCCAAAAGTCGTAATTTTTTTTCTCCAAAAATGTAAATGACACTGGCAGTGAAGGGGTTAACCACTAGGGGGCGAGGAAGGAGTTAAGTGTGTCCTGGGGAGTGATTCTAACTGCGTGGGGGCGTGGCTTACTGTGACACAACAGTGATCACTGTTCCCACTGTCCCTCTATCCACCCCATTGTCCCTCTGTCCACCCCACTGTCCTTCTATCCCTCCATCCACCCCACGGTCCCTCCATCCACCCCACTGTCCCTCCATCCACCCCACGGTCCCTCTGTCCACCCCACTGTCCTTCTATCCCTACATCCACCCCACTGTCCCTCTGTCCACCCCACTGTCCCTCTGTCCACCCCACTGTCCCTCTGTCCACCCCACTGTCTCTCTGTCCACCCCACTGTCCCTCTATCCACCCCACTGTCCTTCTATCCCTACATCCACCCCACTGTCCCTCTGTCCACCCCACTGTCCCTCTGTCCACCCCACTGGCTCTCTGTCCACCCCACTGTCCCTCTATCCACCCCACTGTCCTTCTATCCCTATATCCACCCCACTGTCCACCCCACTGTCCCTCTGTCCACCCCACTGTCCCTCTGTCCACCCCACTGTCCCTCTGTCCACCCCACTGGCTCTCTGTCCACCCCACTGTCGCTTTGTCCACCCCACTGTCGCTCTGTCCACCCCACTGTGCTTCTATCCCTCCATCCACCCCACTGTCCCTCCATCCACCCCACTGTCCCTCCATCCACCCCACTGTCCCTCCGTCCACCCCACTGTCCCTCTGTCCACCCCACTGGCTCTCTGTCCACCCCACTGTCCCTCTATCCACCCCACTGTCCTTCTATCCCTATATCCACCCCACTGTCCCTCTGTCCACCCCACTGTCCCTCTGTCCACCCCACTGTCCCTCTGTCCACCCCACTGGCTCTCTGTCCACCCCACTGTCGCTTTGTCCACCCTACTGTCGCTCTGTCCACCCCACTGTGCTTCTATCCCTCCATCCACCCCACTGTCCCTCCATCCACCCCACTGTCCCTCCGTCCACCCCACTGTCCCTCCATCCACCCCACTGTCCCTCCATCCATCCCTCCATCCACCCCACTGTCCCTCCATCCACCCCACTCTCCCTCCATCCATCCCTCCATCCACCCCACTGTCACTCCATCCACCCCACTGTCCCTCCATCCACCCCACTGTCCCTCTGTCCACCCCACTGTCCCTCTGTCCACCCCACTGTCTATCTGTCAACCCCACTGTCCCTCCGTCTACACTAACTGTCCCTTTATCCATCCCACTGTCACACTGTCCCCCTATCCACCCCACTATGTACATATTACCCCCCGCCATACACTCTGCATTCCCTATTTAACATTACCACACTCTATATAAGTCATCCCAGACTCTCTTTAATAACACCCCCTTTAAGCGCAATTTAAGACCTGTCCACTGTTCCCCACAACGCGCTTTGTGCAACATATTGTTCTTCTTGATGCCTAGGGCCCACTTTTGATCTTCCACATGGGCCCACTGATTTCATACACCCCTGCCCCAAAAGTCGTAATTTTTTTTCTCCAAAAATGTAAATGACACTGGCAGTGAAGGGGTTAACCACTAGGGGGCGAGGAAGGAGTTAAGTGTGTCCTGGGGAGTGATTCTAACTGCGTGGGGGCGTGGCTTACTGTGACACAACAGTGATCACTGTTCCCACTGTCCCTCTATCCACCCCATTGTCCCTCTGTCCACCCCACTGTCCTTCTATCCCTCCATCCACCCCACGGTCCCTCCATCCACCCCACGGTCCCTCCATCCACCCCACGGTCCCTCTGTCCACCCCACTGTCCTTCTATCCCTACATCCACCCCACTGTCCCTCTGTCCAGCCCACTGTCCCTCTGTCCACCCCACTGTCCCTCTGTCCACCCCACTGTCTCTCTGTCCACCCCACTGTCCCTCTATCCACCCCACTGTCCTTCTATCCCTACATCCACCCCACTGTCCCTCTGTCCACCCCACTGTCCCTCTGTCCACCCCACTGGCTCTCTGTCCACCCCACTGTCCCTCTATCCACCCCACTGTCCTTCTATCCCTATATCCACCCCACTGTCCCTCTGTCCACCCCACTGTCCCTCTGTCCACCCCACTGTCCCTCTGTCCACCCCACTGGCTCTCTGTCCACCCCACTGTCGCTTTGTCCACCCCACTGTCGCTCTGTCCACCCCACTGTGCTTCTATCCCTCCATCCACCCCACTGTCCCTCCATCCACCCCACTGTCCCTCCATCCACCCCACTGTCCCTCCGTCCACCCCACTGTCCCTCTGTCCACCCCACTGGCTCTCTGTCCACCCCACTGTCCCTCTATCCACCCCACTGTCCTTCTATCCCTATATCCACCCCACTGTCCCTCTGTCCACCCCACTGTCCCTCTGTCCACCCCACTGTCCCTCTGTCCACCCCACTGGCTCTCTGTCCACCCCACTGTCGCTTTGTCCACCCCACTGTTGCTCTGTCCACCCCACTGTGCTTCTATCCCTCCATCCACCCCACTGTCCCTCCATCCACCCCACTGTCCCTCCATCCACCCCACTGTCCCTCCGTCCACCCCACTGTCCCTCCATCCACCCCACTGTCCCTCCATCCACCCCACTGTCCCTCCATCCATCCCTCCATCCACCCCACTGTCCCTCCATCCACCCCACTCTCCCTCCATCCATCCCTCCATCCACCCCACTGTCACTCCATCCACCCCACTGTCCCTCCATCCACCCCACTGTCCCTCTGTCCACCCCACTGTCCCTCTGTCCACCCCACTGTCTATCTGTCAACCCCACTGTCCCTCCGTCTACACTAACTGTCCCTTTATCCATCCCACTGTCACACTGTCCCCCTATCCACCCCACTATGTACATATTACCCCCCGCCATACACTCTGCATTCCCTATTTAACATTACCACACTCTATATAAGTCATCCCAGACTCTCTTTAATAACACCCCCTTTAAGCGCAATTTAAGACCTGTCCACTGTTCCCCACAACGCGCTTTGTGCAACATATTGTTCTTCTTGATGCCTAGGGCCCACTTTTGATCTTCCACATGGGCCCACTGATTTCATACACCCCTGCCCCAAAAGTCGTAATTTTTTTTCTCCAAAAATGTAAATGACACTGGCAGTGAAGGGGTTAACCACTAGGGGGCGAGGAAGGAGTTAAGTGTGTCCTGGGGAGTGATTCTAACTGTGTGGGGGCGTGGCTTACTGTGACACAACAGTGATCACTGTTCCCACTGTCCCTCTATCCACCCCATTGTCCCTCTGTCCACCCCACTGTCCTTCTATCCCTCCATCCACCCCACGGTCCCTCCATCCACCCCACGGTCCCTCCATCCACCCCACGGTCCCTCTGTCCACCCCACTGTCCTTCTATCCCTACATCCACCCCACTGTCCCTCTGTCCACCCCACTGTCCCTCTGTCCACCCCACTGTCCCTCTGTCCACCCCACTGGCTCTCTGTCCACCCCACTGTCGCTTTGTCCACCCCACTGTCGCTCTGTCCACCCCACTGTGCTTCTATCCCTCCATCCACCCCACTGTCCCTCCATCCACCCCACTGTCCCTCCGTCCACCCCACTGTCCCTCCGTCCACCCCACTGTCCCTCCATCCACCCCACTGTCCCTCCATCCACCCCACTGTCCCTCCATCCATCCCTCCATCCACCCCACTGTCCCTCCATCCACCCCACTCTCCCTCCATCCATCCCTCCATCCACCCCACTGTCCCTCCATCCACCCCACTGTCCCTCCATCCACCCCACTGTCCCTCTGTCCACCCCACTGTCTATCTGTCAACCCCACTGTCCCTCCGTCTACACTAACTGTCCCTTTATCCATCCCACTGTCACACTGTCCCCCTATCCACCCCACTATGTACATATTACCCCCCGCCATACACTCTGCATTCGCTATTTAACATTACCACACTCTATATAAGTCATCCCAGACTCTCTTTAATAACACCCCCTTTAAGCGCAATTTAAGACCTGTCCACTGTTCCCCACAACGCGCTTTGTGCAACATATTGTTCTTCTTGATGCCTAGGGCCCACTTTTGATCTTCCACATGGGCCCACTGATTTCATACGCCCCTGCCACAAAAGTCGTTTTTTTTCTCCAAAAATCACCTTTTTTTGGGGGGGGGGGGAGGGGGTCCCTGAATGGCAGTTTGGAGATGTGGTCACCCTAGTGCTCGACTTCTGATGGTGGGGGGCTCTTGACACCTGATGTAAGGGGGGTGGGGTGCTGATACAACCGGCCCTTTGAGGGCAACCATAATGCTGATGTGTCCCACAAGCAAATTGAGTTTGGTCTAGGTCGGGGGGACATTGATAGATCCAAAAGGACTTGTAGTTCTTCATCTCCTCAAATTCATCTCAGCAAACACAATTACCGGCTACAGAACGGAACAGACTGGGAGCGATTGATCGGTAATAGGGTTATGACACGAATGTTAACCTCTCCTGACCTCTTCCAGATTGATTCCGGCTGCCGGCAGAACCGTACATAATAGGTACACAGCGCGGCGGCTGCATATAAATATTATAGGTCGGGTTTATGATGTGGGATGCGTTACCAACTTCAGGGCGGCCGGGCCGAAAGAGCGGAGGCTGAAACGACATAATAAGGTGGTGAGGTTGTCGGAGGCTCTTCTTCGGTATCAGATCTCGGAGGCCCCATTATAGAAGTAAAAGTGAAAGGATCAGAACATTTAACCGCTTCAGGACCAGCGCACGATGATATACGTCAACACAATGGCACTGGCTGGGCAGATGGCCGTACCTGTACGTCCCCTTTAAGATGCGGCATTGTTGGCACGCCCCGCTGGCGTCGCGCACGTGCGCCCACAATGCCAAATCTAAAAGGGGATTTACAAATACGTCAATCTGCCCAGCCGTGCCATTGTGTCGACGTATATCGTTGTGCGCTGGTCCTGAAGCGGTTAAATGTTCCGATCCTTTTACTCTTGCCCGCCGCCAGCTCCATGAGTCCGACCGTGGGTCCGCGGGGATACCCGCGATCATCTCACGGAGAGGAGGAACGGGGAAATGCTGATGTAAACAAGGCATTTCCCCATTCTTCCTAGTGACAGGACACTGATCACAGCCCCCTGCAATTTTTTTCATGACTGCGACATTATGGCGGACACATCGGACAATTTTGACACATTTTTGGGGCCATTGTCATTCTCACAGCAAAAAATGATGTTAAAATGCACTGATTACTGTGAAAATGACAATTGCAGTTTAGGAGTTAACCACTAGGGGGCGCTGTTAAGTGTGACCTCATGTGTGTTTCTAACTGTAGGGGGCGGGGCTGGAAGTGTGACGTCATTGATCGCCTTTCCCTATATCAGGGAACAGACGATCAATGACACTGCCACTGTGAAGAAAGGGGAAGGTGTGTTTACACTCACCTCTTCCCATTCTTCAGCTCCTGTGACCGATCGTGGGACACCGGCGGCGATCGAGTCCCCTGGTCCCGCGGCCGCAGTCACGGAGCTTCGGACCTGGTCGCGTGCGTGTGCCGGCGACACGCGCGACCCACAGCTGGGCTCTTAAAGGCAACGTACATGTACGTGCTTGTGCCCAGTCGTGCCATTCTGCCGACGTATATGTGCAGGAGGCGGTCCTTAAGTGGTTAAGTTTGCAAACAAGCACAAAAACAGTATATAAACTATACGCAATTGTGCAAAAAAAACTAAAAGTAGCATAACATAAGGAGTCCTCACTCACCTCTTTTATTATTTCACTTATTCTCCTCTGTATTTTTCTCATCCTTCTCACATCACTGCATGAAGTGGAGGGCGAGCCGCGCAGCCATTACTGTCACTGAAACCGGCCCACTGAGCCATCAGCCCCCCGGGAAACTCCCTGTAGCCGCAATGGCCGGTATATGCCTGCCATTAGCATTTGATCATTTCTGGCCCTTATACCCTATTTTATGGTTTTGGACATACAGGCCCAGATTCTCAAAGGGCTTACGACGGTGCAGCGCCATGTACGCCGTCGTAAGTCCTAATCTGGGCCGTCGTATCTATGCGCCTGATTCTTAGAATCAGTTATGCATAGACAACCATTAGATCCGACAGGCGTAAGGCTCTTACGCCGTCGGATCTTAAATGCAATTTTTTTTTGTCCGCTAGGTGTCGCCTCCGTCGTTTTCCCCGTCGAGTATACAAATTAGCTAGATACGCGAATTCCCGAACGTACGCGCGGCCGACGCAGTAAAGTTACGACGTTTACGTTAGGCTTGTCCCGGCGTAAAGTTGCCCCTGCTATATGAGGCGCAGCCAATGTTAAGTATGGCCGTCGTTCCCGCGTCTAAATTTGAAAAGTTACGTCGTTTGCGTAAGTCGTCCGTGAATGGGGCTGGACGCCATTTACTTTCACGTCGAAAACAAGGACGTCCTTGCGACGTCATTTGGAGCAATGCACCCTGGGATTTTTTATGGAGGGCGCATGCGCAGTTCGTTCGGCGCGGGGACGCGCTTCATTTAAACGAAACACGCCCCCTACCCACCGAATTTGAATTACGCGGCCTTACGCCGCGTGATTTACGCTACGCTGCCGCAACTTTACACGCAAGTGCTTTATGAATAAAGCACTTGCATGAAAAACTTGCGGCGGCGTAACGTAAATGACATGCGTTACGCCGCCGCAGAGATACGCCCGATCTACGAGAATCTGGGCCATAGAGTCGCTCACCCAAAATAAGCAAGCAGACAAAGAAGACCCATCATGCAAATATGACAATATCACTTTAACCACTAGCCGACCGCGCACCGCCGTTCTACGTCGGCAGGTCGGCTCGGCTGGGCGAAAGCACGTAGTATAACGTCCTCTCTATCAGCCACCACTAGGGGCGCACGCGCCCCCCACTCGCCCCGACTCCCGTGCGTGTGCCCGGCGGGCGCGATCGCCGCCGGGCACACGCGATCGCTCGGTACAGAGCGGGGACCGGGAGCTGTGTGTGTAAACACACAGCTCCCGGTCCTGTCAGCAGGGAAAACGCTGATCTTCTGTTCATACAATGTATAAACAGAGGATCTGTCATTTCCCCCAGTCAGTCCCACCCCCCCACAGTAAGAACACACCCAGGGACATACTTAACCCCTTCCGCGCCCCCGAGTGTTAACCCCTTCACTGCCAGTAGCATTTTTATATTAATCAATGCATTTTTATAGCACTGATCGCTATAAAAATGACAATGGTCCCAAAAATGTGTCAAAAGTGTCCGAAGTGTCCGCCATAATGTCGCAATACCGAAAAAAAATCGCTGATCGCCGCCATTACTAGTAAAAAAAATATATTAATAAAAATGACATAAAAATACCCCCTATTTTGTAAACGCTATAACTTTTGCGCAAACCAATCAATAAACGCTTATTGCGATTTTTTTTTTTACGAAAAATATGTAGAAGAATACGTATCGGCCTAAACTGAGGAAAAACAATGTTTTTTTATATATTTTTGGGGGATATTTATTACAGCAAAAAGTAAAAAATATTCATTTTTTTCAAAATTGTCGCTATATTTTTGTTTATAGCGCAAAAAATAAAAAACGCAGAGGTGATCAAATACCACCAAAAGAAAGCTCTATTTGTGGGAAAAAAAGGACGCCAATTTTGTTTGGGAGCCACGTCGCACGACCGCGCAATTGTCTGTTAAAGCGACGCAGTCCCGAATCACAAAAAGTACTCTGGTCTTTGGGCAGCAATATGGTCCGGGGGTTAAGTAGTTAAGGGCTCCATAGGTTCTGCTTTGGTCCAGATTCTTCTTTGCTGAAGCAACGGGGGGAAGGCTCCATCGGAGAAAGGCGCCGATATCTATGTGTATCAGGAACCTAAAAATACTACAGAGCAGGAACTCAAAGGAAGGAAATGGCTAATTAGCAATTTTATCTCCAAAGAATTTAATATCTCTGCAAATTAAATTAGCGAATATGTATATTCCATCCAAGTATGCTCAATAAATAATTAATGAGGGATACGTCTTATCTGAATTCATAAACAAGGAGCCAGATTATCGCTATTAATACAGTTTGACAAAAAAAAAATCGACTTGTGTGGATCAGATCTGTACCAGGGCTGATCCTAGGCAGGTGCGTGGGGTACAGTGCACCCAGGTGCCACAGAGGTGGGGGCACTGGAGCGCCAGAGTGCTCCCCTCCCTCCTCCTCTCCTTGTCCGTGTCTAGAGGCACGGGTCACCACCGCCACTGTGTTTCCTGTCTAAGCCCGCCCCCCCCCCCACCTCTGGCAAAGCAGTGGCAGTCTCTTTGTGGAGAGAGACCAGCTGTGCAGTGACATCGCTGGGGGGGGGGCGGTTCGTGCCTGACGTGTTATCCTTGTCCGTGTAAGGGGAGCATCTCTGTGTTTGAGTTGTTGTTATAGAAACATTTTAAAGGGGAGGAGTTGGTAAGATGACCATGCCCAGCTGCCTACTTCTTTGTGCGGCTGTTTCCCCAATAACAGCGCCCGTACTTCATACTGTAAACCAGCATCTTGCCTGGATGGAGGGGAGAACTTTTCTCAGGTGGCGCTGCTCATGGGCTAGAGTTTTGCCGGCGGACAGAGTCATACCATCCCAGCAGAACCTGCACTGACACTGGTCCCCTGTGCTGTAACTGCATCTTTCGCAGCCTCCTTCCAAATACCTCTTCCATGGCGGCTGGTATCTGTACCGCCGTTCTTCTGTTATCCGGAACCTCGGATCCCTGTGGTGGTTTGGATATCCCAGACTGCAGGAAGCATCCAACTGCTGCCACCAAATGTGATGGAATGCTTGGCACCCCGGTTGGGTGCTTCCGCCAAACAGTGCCTCCTGCCTTCCAAACCGTTCCATTAGACTGAGAGCTAATACCAGCTCTTTTACCCCCCAAGCATCGTACACAGACAAGGGGCCAGATTCATGTAGCTCAGCGGATCTTTAGATCCGCCAGATCTACGTGTTTTACGATCCGCCGGTGCAATTTTGCCAGGCTAGTGCATGATTCATAAAGCACTTACCTCGCAAATTGCACCGTCGGATCCTAACTCCCCCCGGCGGAATGCAAATTCCGCGGCTAGGGGGAGTGTACAATTTAAATCAGGCGCGTTCCCGCGCCGATTTAACTGCGCATGCGCCGCCGACGAAAAAGCCCAGTGCGCATGCTCCAAATGACGTCGCTAGGACGTCATTGTTTTCGGCGGCTAGGTTACTTACGGCCATCCGTATTCCCGACGTACTTACGCAAACGACGTAACAAATTTAAAACTCGACGCGGGAACGTCGGCCATACTTAACATTAGCTACCCCTCATATTAGCAGGGGTAGCTCTCCGCCGGAAAAAGCCGAACGCAAACGACGTTGAAAAAGAGCGACGGGCGGGCGTACGGACGTGAATCGGCGGTTCTCCTCATTTGCATATGCAACGTTTTAAAAAAAGCGACAACACCTAGCGGCCGGCGGGAGATTGCAGCCTAAGATTCGACTGGTGTAAGTCACTTACACCAGTCGGATCTAAGGGAGATCTATGCGGAACTGATTCTTATGAATCAGTCGCATAGCTCCGACCGTCGGCTCTCACAGATACGACGGCGGATCAGGAGATCCGCCGGCGTATCTATTGATGAATCTGGCCCAAGATGTTGGGATGAGAACCAAAGGAATGACTGTTTATTGAACAGAAATACAGGTTTTTATACACTTCAAAAGTAGATGGACAATACAACCAAATATTTACCCAAAACATCACACAAGGATTATTTAAAAAGAGCTAAATTTGACACAAGGCTAATCCCATCATAAGAACCTACAAGAGTTAGCCAAATTAGCCAACAGACAGAAACAATAGGTGACTCAATTAACTCAATTAACAATGGGAGTGCACACCTAAGAGACACATACCTCCTTAATAAAAAGACTATAACAGGAGACTCCAGCATCAGATTGCTTTAGCTGATTATATTAACATCCTCTCCAGACTCTGTGGCCCAGATTCTCAAAGACTTACGACGGCGTATCTCCAGATACGCCGTCGTAAGTCCGAATGGCCGCCGTCGTATCTATGCACCTGATTCATAGAATCAGTTACGCATAGATTTGGCCAAGATACGAGCGGCGTAAGTCTCCTACGCCGTCATATCTTGGGGTGCATATTTACGCTGGCCGCTAGGTGGCGCTTCCGTTGATTTCCGCGCCGAATATGTAAATGAGCAAGATACGCCGATTCACGAACATACGTACGCCCGTCGCAATTAGTTACGCCATTTACGTAAGACATACACCGGCGTAAAGATAAAGTAGGTCTCTAGGTGGCACAGCCCATGCCAGGTATGGACGTCAGGACAAGCGTATCTTTTTACGTCGTTTACGCAAGTCGTACGTGAATGGGGCTGTGCGTAGGTTACGTTCACGCCACAGGCATTGAGCCGGCGTATCTTTGGGCGTAAATACGACGTGATACTGAGCATGTGCGTGCATGCGCCGTTCGTTCGGCCATGCATCTACATGGGGTCACGCTTAATTTAAATACAACACGCCCACGACCTGCCTACTTTGAATTACGCGCGCTTACGCCGGCCCATTTACGCTACGCCGCCGTAACTTAGGACGCAAGTGCTTTGTGAATACAGCACTTGCCTCTCTTAGTAGCGGCGGCATAGCGTAAATAAGATACGCTATGCCCGCACAACGTAAAGCCGCCCTACGTGAATCTAGGCCTGTGTGTTTTGGGGGGACATGGACTTGAAGCCGAAGTAAAACTACTCCAAGGGTCCCCCAGGTACACATCTCCCTAAAAATTAAAGAGCCCCACCCCAAAATGCCAGGGCCCATAGTCAGTAGGCAGGAGGCTGGCCTGCAGTCCTCTCCAAAAGCCCCCGTACTGGGTGGGCATGTCACAGAAGGTCCAAAACCCTAACCTCACAGGTGCAGCTCCACACTGCTTAGCATACCTCCCAACTTTTCTAGATGGGAATAAGGGACACCTTTCAGGAAAAGTATGCAGACATAGGACACACCCCCCTGCCACGCCCCCTTAAAAGAGCATTGTACAAAAAAACAAGATTGGTTAAACCCACAAGTGCTTTTTTTTTATCACTACTATTCCTTTATATTGGCTTTTGGAATTTACAAATGTAGCAATTTAGAAATCAGATGAAAGGTTTAGTGCTTGAAAACTATTTTTGAGAGATAAAAAGTGCATTTTATATACAACTTTATAGATCAGACCAAAATGAGGGACAAATGAGGAGGACAGAGGGAGGAATGAGGGACAAATGAGGAGGAATGAGGGACAAATGAGGAGGAATGAGGGACAGAGGGACATTGCTCCAAATCAGGGACAGTCCCTCGAAATCAGGGACAGTTGGGAGCTATGTAAATAAAGCAGGCTGAAGCCCGAACACACGATTCAAAACCCGAACTGTCCGGGTCAATCCCAGACAGGTGGCAACCCCCACCCTCATCTCTGCCTCCCGGCAGCATTCAGCAGACTCCCGGCAGCTGACTCCAGGCCTCCTCTGATCCTCCTCCTCCAAACCCTGCACTTTCTGCTTCCCAGCTTCTTCCTGGCAGTGGCACAAGGTAAGGGGGTGCATCGTGATGAAGGGAAGAATTGGGGACTCGACTTCCGATGGTTGAGGGGGGCTCTTGACTTCCGATGGTTGGGGGGCTCTTGACTTCCGATGGTTGGGGGGGCTCTTGACTTCCGATGGTTGGGGGGGCTCTTGACTTCCAATGGTATTGGGGACTCTTGACTTACGATGGTTGGGGGGACTCTTGACTTCCGATGGTTGGAGAGACTCTTGACTTCTGATGGTTGGGGGGACTCTTGACTTCCGATGGTTGAGCGGGCTTTTGACTTCGGATGGTTGGGGGGGGCTCTTGCCTTCTGATGGTTGAGGGGACTCTTGCCTTCCGATGGTTTGGGGGACTCTTGACTTCCAAAGGTTGAGGTGACTCTTGATTTCTAATGGTTGGGGGGACTCTTGACTTCTGATGATTGGGGGGCTCTTGACTTCTGATGGTTGGAGAGACTCTTGACTCCCGATGGTTGGGGAGACTCTTGACTTCCGATGGTTGGGGAGACTCTTGACTTCCGATGGTTGGGGGGCTCTTGACTTCCGATGGTTGGGGGGGACTCTTGACTTCCGATGGTTGGGGGGCTCTTGAATCCCAATGGTTGGGGGGGCTCCTGACTTCTGATGGTCGGGGGGACTCTTGACTTCCGATGGTTGGGGGCTCTTGAATCCCAATGGTTGGGGGGGCTCCTGACTTCCGATGGTTGGGGGGACTCTTGACTCCCGATGGTTGGGGGGACTCTTGACTCCCGATGGTTGGGGGGGCTCTTGACTTCCGATGGTTGAGGGGGGCTCTTGCCTTCCGATGGTTGGGGGGACTCTCTTGACTTCCGATGGTTGAGGGGGCTCTTGACTTCCGATGGTTGGGGGGACTCTTGACTTCCGATGGTTGGGGTGGCTCTTGACTTCCGATGGTTGGGGGGGCTCTTGACTTCCGATGGTATTGGGGGCTCTTGGCTTATGATGGTTGGGGGGGGGGCTCTTGACTTCCAATGGTTGGGGGGACTCTTGACCTCCGATGGTTGGCGGGAATCTTGACTTCCGATGGTTGGGGGGGCTTTTGACTTCTGATGGTTGGGGGGGCTCTTGACCTCCGATGGTTGGGGGGACTCTTGACTTCCGATGGTTGAGGTGACTCTTGACTTCTGATGGTTGAGGTGACTCTTGACTTCCGATGGTTGGGGGGACTTTTGACTTCCGATGTTTGGGGGGGCTCTTGACATCTGATGTAAGGGGGGGTTCTCTGGACATCTTGTCTTTGAGGGCGACCATAATGCTGATGCGGCCCATGATGAGATCGAGCTTGACACCCCTGATCTAGATGGACTTTGAGAGGCTGGAATGTTTTTTTTTTTGGACAGTCGGAGTTCAGCTATAAAAGCCGCGGTAGGTGGATGCTTTCAGATTTTCGAGAACGTGCCGAAATATGGCAATGAGGAACGCTCGCTATGTAATTCATTGAAATCTATTCATACAACAAATATCATGGAGATGTCCCCGGGGGCCTCTTATCTGCCAGCCCATGTCGTTTACTCCAAGAATTATTCCCACCGCAGCCTACCGGTTATCTCATAAAAGTGGCTGTAAAATATGCGCCATCCATCATAACTCACCGCCGAGATTGTTTTCCTGAATATAATTACAGCGTTTTATCGATAGACAACACACACTCCGTGTATTTACATACGCTCACCGATGAGGGGGGGGAGGGGAACAAGGTGTACATTACACTCCATATTACGGGATGTTATACTTCACCGGCACCATGTAACACTAAGAGGGGAGCTCATAAGTCTACCACCCCCCCCCCCCCCCCCGGGGGAATTAATAAGATGGGGGGCCATTATTAACCAACTTCACTTTAACTGACAATTGCACGATCGTGCGACATGACAAATAGAGCTTTCTTTTGGTGGTATTTGATCACCTCTGCGGTTTTTATTTTTTTGCGCCATAAACAAAAATAGAGCGACAATTTTGAAAAAAAATTAAATGTTTTTTACTTTTTTGCTATAATAAATATCCCCCAAAAATATATAAAAATTATATATTATTTATATATATATATATATAAAATATATTTTTGTCCTCGGTTTATGCCGATACGTATTCTTCTTCTACATATTTTTGATTTAAAAATAAAAATCGCAATAAGCGTTTATTGATTGGTTTGCGCAAAAGTTGTAGGCCCAGATTCTCGTACATGGGCGTAAAACTGTGCGGGTGTAACGTATCTGGCTTACGTTACGCCGCCGCAAGTTTTACAGGCAAGTGCTTTATTCACAAAGAACTTGCCTGTAAAGTTGCGGCGGCGTAGCGTAAATCCCCCAGCGCAAGCCCGCCGGATTCAAATGAGCCGGGTAGGGGGTGTGGAGCATTTAAATTAGGCGCGTTCCCGTGCCGAACGTACTGCGCATGCGCCGTCTGGAAAATATCCCAGGGTGCATTGCTCCAAATGACGTCGCAAGGACGTCATTGGTTTCGATGTAAACGTAAATGGCGTGCAGCCCCATTCACGGATGACTTACGCAAACAACGTAAATTTTTTAATTGCGACGCGGGAACGACGGCCATACTTAACATTGGTTGCCCCTCATATAGGGGCAACTTTATGCGTCGCAAATGTAACGTAAACGTCGTAACTTCACTGCGTCAACCGCGCGTACGTTCGGGAATTCGTGTATTTTGCTAATTTGCATACTCGACGGGGAAAACAACGGAGGCGACACCTAGCGGCAAAAAAAAATTGCATTTAAGATCCGACAGCGTAAGAGCCTTACACCTGTCGGATCTAATGGATATCTATGCGTAACTGATTCTAAGAATCAGGCGCATAGATACGACGGCCCAGCCATGTGCGCCGTCGTAAGCCCTTTGAGAATCTGGGCCATAGCGTCTACAAAATAGGGGATAGTTTTATAGCATTTTTATTAATAAATATATATATATTTTTTAATAGTAATGGCGGCGATCAGCAATTTTTATCGTGACTGCGACATTGTGGCGGACACATTGGACACTTTTGACGCCCTTTTGGGACCATTGTCATTTATACAGCAATCAGTGGTATAAAAATGCACTGTTTACTGTGTAAATGACACTGGCAGTGAAGGGGTTAAACCCCCCTGTGGGCGCTAAAGGGTTTAAGTGAGTCCTAGGGAGTGATTCTAAGTGACACGTCACTGATCGCTAATTCCCGATGAGAGGGAGCATTCGATCAGTGAGGTGTCACTAGGCAGAATGGGGAGATGTTGGCCCGGATTCAGATACAAGATACGCCGTCGTATCTCTGAGTGCAGGACGTCGTATCTATGCGCCTGATTCAGAGAATCAGTTACGCATAGAGAACCCTAAGGCCCCATACACACCATAGAATCTATCCGCAGATAAATCTCATCAAATGGGTTTCTGCGGATAGATCCTATGGTGTGTACACGCCAGCGGATCTGTTTCCGCGGATATTTCTCCCCTGGGATGGATTCCAGCAGATCGAATATTTGCTGACATGCACAACAAATCCATCTGCTGGAATCCATCCCAACGGATGGATCCGCTGGTCTGTACAGACTCACCGGATCCATCCGTCCGAAGGGATCCCCCGCATGCGTCGTAATGATTCGACGCATGCGTGGAATTCCTTATATGACAGCGTCGCGCACGTCGCCGTGTCATAATCGCGGCGACGGCGCGACGCGTCATCGCCAGAGGATTTCGGCGCGGATTTCAATGCGATGGTGAGTACACTCCATCGCATGAAAATCCGCCGAAATCCTCGAGAGGATTTATCCGCGGAAACGGTCCGCTGGACCGTATCCGCGGATAAATCCTCCCGTGTGTATGGGGCCTAAGATCCGACAGGTGTAAGTGTCTTACACCGTCGTATCTTAGGCTGCATATTTACGCTGGCCGCTAGGTGGCGCTTCCGTATAGTTGCGCGAGGAATATGCAAATTAGGTAGTTACGCCGATTCAGAAACGTACGTCCGGCCGGCGCATTTTTTCACGTCGTTTACGTTAGGCTTTTTTCGGCGTATAGTTACCCCTGCTATATGAGGCGTAGCTAATGTTAAGTATGGCCGTCGTTCCCGCGCCGAGTTTTGAAAATTTTAGGTCGTTTGCGTAAGTCGTTCGCGAATAGGGCTGGACGTAATTTACGTTCACGTCGAAAGCAATGACGTTTTGCGGCGGATTTTCGAGCATGCGCACTGGGATTCTTTCACGAACGGCGCACGCGCTGTTCAAAAAAAAACTTAAAATACTTAAAATACGCGGGGTCAAGTCAAATTTGAATAAAACACGCCCCCAACATCCCCATTCACACATACGTTACGCCGCCGTAACTATGGCCGCAAGTTCTTTCTGCATACGGAACTTGCGCCCAAAGTTAGGGCGGCGTAACGTATCGGAGATACGCTACGCCAGCAGAAAGATCCGTTGATCTTTCTGAATCTGGCCCGTTGTGTTTACACTGACATCTCCCCATTCTTCAGCTCTGTGACACGATCGCGGGACACTGGCGGACATTGAGTCCGCGGGCACGGTCACGGAGCTCGCGATAGGGTCGCGAGCGCGCCACCGGCGCCACGCGCGACCACACGGCTCTCAAATCAAAGGGGAGGTATATATACACCCATTTGCGCAGCCGTGCCATTTTGACGACGTAAATACTCATGCGGCGGTCGGCAAGCGGTTAATGAAAACCCGAGCAATCAGACCACAGATATTTCTTTTGTATTTAACCACTTGAACTCCAGAAGGTTTTAACCCCCCCCCCCCCCTTCATGACCAGGCCATTTTTTTCCATTTACCGTGGAACCTCGGATTATGAGCATAATTTGTTCCAGGAGAATGCTCCTAATCCAAAGCACTCGCATATCAAAGCGAGTTTCCCCATAGAAGTCAATGGAAAGGAAAATAATTAGTTCCGCATTGACTTCAATGGCATGCAATACCGGAGATGAGGGGGGGGGGGGGGAGCGCCGCTGTTTGTTGATGATATATACAGAGAATGGTGCGGGGCGTCTCCCCTTCAAATTTATAGCTAACCAATCCTGTCGGGTTGTGGGGGCGGAGTCACAACCCAGTGTGTGCTGCCATGAAGATGCGTCGGGAAATTACGGAAAGGTGAGTATACAATTTTACGTTTTCTTTGCACCTTTTTTATACCGTGACAGACGGGAACATTTTTACTTTTATGGGGATTTTCGCCCTCAACTTATTTTTTTTGTGGACTGTCAATAAATCTGCCGGCATCTGGCAACCCCGCCCCCCATCCCCCACCCCCCCGGAGGCCCGGGCTGATGTGAGATCAATCTGGTGTTGTAGTTGCTTGCCAAGCTGCCGAACGATTTTTCTTTCCTTTAATGAAGATGGAGGCGTGTATCTTACATATTGTATGTACCTTGTAGGGTCTAATAAATGTACAAAAAAAGCAAACAAGAAAAGAGAACAATAGCCAGATTCACGTAGATGGCATTTAGGCTACGCCGCCGTAAGTTAGAGAGGCAAGTACATGATTCACAATGTACTTGCCTGTTAAGTTACGGCGGCGTAGCCTAAAGCGGGCGGGCGTAATGGCGTCTAATTCAAACTTAGTTAAGGGGGCGTGTTTTATGTTAATGGGGCTTGACCTGACGTTTTTGCCATTTTTTTTAACTGCGCATGCGCTGTGCGCCTACATTTCCCAGTGTGCATTGCGGCTACGTCCGCCGCACGCGCCTATTGATTTCGACGTGGACGTAAATCCCTATTCACGGACGACGTACGAAAACAACGTAAAATTTTCGAATTTCGACGCGGGAACGGCGGCCATACTTAACATTACTATTCCATCTATTTGATGGAATAACTTTAGGCGGCCTATTTCTTACGTAAACGGCGTAAATGTACTGCGGCGGCCGGGTGTACGTTCGTGAATAGGCGTATCTACTGATTTGCATATTCTACGCCGACCGCAATGGAAGCGCCACCTAGCAGCCAGCAGAAATATTGCAATCTAAGATAGGACAGCGCAAGCCGTCATATCTTAGATATGTTTAAGCGTATCTCTGTTTGAGCATACACTTAAACATAGGTCAGCGCAGATTCTGAGTTAGGTCGGCTTATCTACTGATACGCCGACCTAACTCTACCTGAATCTAGCTACAAATCTTTATTCTACACATACAAGTACTTTGGGTTTAACCACTTCAGTCCCGAAGGATTTGGCTGCTTAAAGACCGGGCCACTTTTTGCGTTTCGGCACTGCGTCGCTTTAACTGACAATTGCGCGGTCGTGCGACGTGGCTCCCAAACAAAGTTTACGTTATTTTTTTCCCACAAATAGAGCTTTCTTTTGGTGGTATTTGATCACCTCTGCAATTACTTTTTTTTGCGCTATAAACAAAAATAGAGCGTGCGACCACACATCGGCAAGTTAAAGGGGACGTATAAGTTCATGCAGCGGTCGGCAATCGGTTAATGAACAGGGAGGCGTGTATCTTACATATTGTATGTACCATACTAGAACAAAATCAAGTGGGACTTTGCATGTACCTTGTAGGGTCTAATAAATGTACAAACCATAGAGAGTAAAAAAAAAGTAAACAGATCTTTATTCTACACATACAAGTACTTTGGTTTAAAAAGGTTGAAGACACAACTGGTTAAAATCACAGTTACAGTTGGGTTGTCCCGGGTGTTGTTATACTGGCTGAAGAATCCGAAGAGTTGGCCTACGTGTTTCGCTGAAGAATCCGAAGAGTTGGCCTACGTGTTTCGCTGAAGAATCCGAAGAGTTGGCCTACGTGTTTCGCTGAAGAATCCGAAGAGTTGGCCTACGTGTTTCGCTGAAGGATCCAAAGAGTTGGCCTACGTGTTTCGCTGAAGAATCCGAAGAGTTGGCCTACGTGTTTCGCTGAAGAACCCGAAGAGTTAGCCTACGTGTTTCGCTGAAGAATCCGAAGAGTTGGCCTACGTGTTTCGCTGAAGAATCCGAAGAGTTGGCCTACGTTTTTCTCTGAAGAATCCGAAGAGTTGGCTTACGTGTTCCGATGAAGAATCCGAAGAGTTGGCCTACGTGTTTCGCAGAAGAATCTGAAGAGTTGTCCTACGTGTTTCGCTGAAGAATCTGAAGAGTTGGCCTACGTGTTTCGCTGAAGAATCCGAAGAGTTGGCCTACGTGTTTCGCTGCAGAAATCCGAAGAGTTGGCCTACGTGTTTCACTGAAGAATCCGAAGAGTTGGCCTACGTGTTTCACTGAAGAATCCGAAGAGTTGGCCTACGTGTTTCACTGAATAATCCGAAGATTTCCAATGCGTTTCGCTGAAGAATCTGAAGAGTTGGCCTACCGGGGTTCTGAGTAATGTTCTAGCAAAAAAACGAAAAGAAAATTCACACGTAAACAAAAATGCCCGGTCTTCAACTGGTTAAACTCAACTGGTTAAATCAGCTTAAATAAAATAAAAAATAAATTAATAATTAAAAAAATAAAAATAAAGTGAAAGTGCCCTCCCCCCCCCCCCTGTGCTAGCGCGCAAAGATGAACGCGTGCATCGGTCCCTGGTTGAAAGGCTTAAAAATCGAAGGGTGTAATATCACTTTAACCCTTTCACGCCGAGCGTACGCATATATGCGTCCTCGGCTTTCGGGGGTTATATTTCGCTGAAGAATCTGAAGAGTTGGCCTACGTGTTTCGCTGAAGAATCCGAAGATTTTCCAATGCGTTTCGCTGAAGAATCCGAAGAGTTGGCCTTCGTGTTTCGCTGAAGAACCCGAAGAGTTGGCCTACGTGTTTTGCTGAAGAATCCAAAGAGTTGGCCTACGTATTTCACTTAAGAACCTGAAGAGTTGGCCTACGTGTTTCGCTGAAGATTTGGAAGAGTTTCCAATGCGTTTCGCTGAAGAATCGGAAGAGTTGGCCTAGGTGTTTTGCTGAAGAACCTGAAGAGTTGGCCTACGTGTTTCACTGAAGAATCTGAAGAGTTGGCCTACGTGTTTTGATGAAGAATCGGAAGAGTTGGCCTAGGTGTTTCGCTGAAGAACCTGAAGAGTTGGCCTACGTGTTCCGCTGAAGATTTGGAAGAGTTTCCAATGCGTTTCGCTGAAGAACCTGAAGAGTTGGCCTACGTGTTTTGATGAAGAATCGGAAGAGTTGGCCTAGGTGTTTTGCTGAAGAATCTAAAGAGTTGGTCTACGTGTTTCACTGAAGAATCTGAAGAGTTGGTCTACGTGTTTTGCTGAAGAATCCGAAGAGTTGGCCTACGTGTTTCTCTGAAGAACCCGAAGAGTTGGTCTACGTGTTCCGATGAAGAATCCGAAGAGTTGGCCTACGTGTTTCGCTAAAGAATCCAAAGAGTTGGCCTACGTGTTTCGTTGAAGAATCCGAAGAGTTTTTCCAATGTGTTTCGCTGAAGAATCAGAAGAGTTGGCCTATGTGTTCCGATGAAGAATCCGAAGAGTTGGCCTACGTGTTTCGCTGAAGAATCCAAAGAGTTGGCCTACGTGTTTCGCTGAAGAATCCGAAGAGTTGGCCTACATGTTTCGCTGAAGAATCCGAAGAGTTTTCCTACGTGTTTCGCTGAAGAATCCGAAGAGTTGGCCTACGTGTTTCGCTGAAGAATCCGAAGAGTTGGCCTACGTGTTTCGTTGAATAATCCGAAGAGTTGGCCTACGTGTTTCGCTGAAGAATCCGAAGAGTTGGCCTACGTGTTTCACTGAAGAATCCGAAGAGCTAGCCTACGTGTTTCGCTGAAGAATCCGAAGAGTTGGCCTACGTGTTTCGATGAAGAATCCGAAGAGTTGGCCTACGTGTTTCGCTGAAGAATCCGAAGAGTTGGCCTACGTGTTTCGCTGAAGAATCCGAAGAGTTGGCCTACGTGTTTCGCTGAAGAATCCGAAGAGTTGGCCTACGTGTTTCGCTGAAGAATCCGAAGAGTTGGCCTACGTGTTTCGCTGAAGAATCTGAAGAGTTGGCCTACTGGGGGTTCTGAGTAATGTTCTAGCAAAAAAAACGAATTCACACGTAAACAAAAATGCCCGGTCTTCAACTGGTTAAATCAGCTTAAATAAAATAAAAAATAAATTAATAATTAAAAAAAATAAAAATAAAGTGAAGGTGCCCTCGCCCCCCCTGTGCTAGCGCGCAAAGATGAACGCGTGCATCGGTCCCTGGTTGAAAGGCTTAAAAATCGAAGGGTGTAATATCACTTTAACCCTTTCATGCCGAGCATACGCATATATGCGTCCTCGGCTTTCGGGGGTTATACCAGGATGATGCCTGCAGCTGCACCATTGTTTAGAGCCGGCGATTGGCTATGCAGACATAACAACCGATGCGGCTAAAAGCCGACGTCCATACCTTGTATGGGCTGCGCCACCTAGGGAGTAGCTTTATCTTTACGCCGGAGTATCTCTTATGTAAACAGCATAACTAATTGCGACGGGTGCACGTACGTTCGTGAATCGGCGTATCTAGCTCATTTGCATATTCCACACGGAAAACAACAGAAGCGCCACCTAGCGGCCAGCGTAAATATGCACCCTAAGATACGACGGCGTAGGAGACTTACACCGCTCGTATCTTAGCCTAATTTAAGCGTATCTGGTTTCCAGAATACGCTTAAATTTACGACGGCGTAGATTCAGAGTTACGACAGCGTATCTACTGATACGCCGCCGTAACTCTCTCTGAATCTAGCTATTTTAGCTGGATTCACGTAGGGAGGCGTATTTTTGAGCCGGCGTAGCGTATCGTATTTATGCTACGCCGCCGTAAGTCAGAGAGGCAAGTGCTGTATTCACAAAGCACTTGCCTCCTAAGTTACGGCGGCGTAGCGTAAATGGGCCGGCCTAAGCGCGCCTAATTCAAATTGTGAAGAGGTGGGCGTGTTGTATGTAAATAAACCATGACCCGACGTGATTGACGTTTTTAACCAACGGCGCATGCGCCGTCCGTGGACGTATCCCAGTGCGCATGCTCCAAAGTACGCCGCAAGGACGTATTAGTTTCGACGTGAACGTAAATTACGCACAGCCCCATTCTCGGACGACTTACGCAAACGACGTAAAATGTTCAAAATTTGACGCGGGAACGAAGTCCATACTTAACATTGGCTAGGCCAGCTATTTGTTCGACTAACTTTACGCCTGAAAATGCCTTACGTAAACGGCGTATCTTTACTGCGACGGGCAAGCGTACGTTCGTGAATAGGCGTATCTCGCTGATTTACGCATTCTAGGCGTAAATCAGCGTTCACGCCCCTAGCGCCCGGCGGAACTAGACAGCTAAGATATCTTAGCTACATTTAAGTGTATCTCAATTTGAGAATACACTTAAATGTACGACGGCGCAGATTCAGAGTTACGACGGCGTATCTACTGAGACGCCGGCTTAACTCTTTGTGAATCTAGCTATTTGTCTGTAGATTACATTGATTGCACTGACATATCTACCTATGACCACTAGAGGGAGCATGCACATACCCCTGTACACCCCCATGATCCCGCTTCCCTTTCGCTAATAAAAAAACAAAACTCAAATATCCAACAGATTTTTCTCAGCGTCGTCCCTCCGGATTGAAAGACGCCGCGTCTATGCAGCGCACGGTCCCGCGTCGGAATTAGCCGTTTGCA
This sequence comes from Rana temporaria, assembly GCF_905171775.1. Classification (NCBI taxonomy): domain Eukaryota; kingdom Metazoa; phylum Chordata; class Amphibia; order Anura; family Ranidae; genus Rana; species Rana temporaria. The sequence continues at coordinate 477,079,600 of NC_053492.1, read as the reverse complement.
GCAGCAACAGTAAGAATGTTTCGTCTCCCCCTTTCCCCACACACCGCAAAGATGTTTGTTTAAAAGGAATAAAAAGATTATTTAAAATAAAAAGCTTCCGTTTTTCCATATTAATCCCTTATCCAGTCCTCATAAATATTGGTCTTTGGAGGCCGCTGTTGCGGCGCTGGTGGTGGTGGTGGGATGGAAAAAAACACAAAATGTAGAAAAGCAAAATACATTTTAAATGAGTAAAAAGGGAGAGAGAGAAAAAAAAAAAAAAGTTAGAATGACTTTTTCTGTGAATCCATAGTGCCATCTAGTGAGGAAAGCTGGAACTGCTGGCAGTGGAGGAACTATTATTATATACAGTAAAGAGCATAATTCGTTCCAGAAACATGCTTGTAATCCAAAGCGCTTGTATATCAAAGCATTTTTTTTTACAGGGTATAAAAGAGAAGAGAGGCGCCTCTAAGTGTAGCAATAAGTTGCTAAATGTTGTCCCTTCATTAACCACTTAAGACCCGGACCAAAATGCAGGTAAAGGACCCGGACCCTTTTTTGCGATTCGGCACTGCGTCGCTTTAACTGACAATTGCGCGATCGTGCGACGTGGCTCCCAAACCAAACTGGCGTCCGTTTTTTTCCCCACAAATAGAGCTTTCCTTTGGTGGTATTTGATTGCCTCTGCGGTTTTTTTATTTTTTGCGCTGTAAACAAAAATAGAGCGACAATTTTGAAAAAAAATGCAATATTTTCAAATTTATTAAATTTAATCAGTCAATTAACCAGAATATAGAACCTAGGGGCCGAATTCACAAAGAGTTACGCCGGCGTATCAGTAGACACTCCGTCGTAACTCCGAATCTAAGCCCGTCGTATGTTTAAGTGTATTCTCAAACTGAGATACACTTAAACATGCCTAAGATACGACGGCCTGCGCCGTCGTATCTTAGGGTGCAATATTTACGCTGACCGCTAGGTGGCGCTTCCGTTGCGGTCTGCGTAGAATATGCAAATGAGTCGTTACGCCGATTCACGAACGTACGCTTGCCCGTCGCAGTAAATTTACGCCGTTTCCGTAAGAGATACGCGGCGTAAAGATAAAGCTGCCCCCTAGGTGGCGTAGCCAATGTTAAGTATGGCCGTCGTTCCCGCGTCGAAATTTGAAAATTTTACGTTGTTCGCGTAAGTTGTCCGTGAATGGCGCTGGACGCCATTTACGTTAATGTCGAAACCAATGACGTCCTTGCAACGTCATTTAGTGCAATGCATGTCGGGAAATTTTAGGGATGGCGCATTCGCGCAGTACGATCGGCGCGGGAACGCGCCTAATTTAAATGATCCACGCCCCCTACCCGGATCATTTGAATTAAGCGGGCTTGCGCCGGGCGGATTTACGCTACGCCGCCGCAACTTTACAGGCAAGTGCTTTGTGAATCAAGCACTTGCCCGTAAAACTTGCGGCGGCGTAACGTAAATGTGATACATTACGCCGCCGCAGATTTGCGCGATTATACGTGAATCTGGCCCTAGGAGTCCTAAAATTTTAGGACTCCTAGGTGGAAACTTAACCCTTTCACCTCCACTGGAGATTCTATGGCCCAGATTCTCGTAGATGGGCGTAAAACTGCGGCGGCGTAACGTATGTCATTTAAGCTACGCCACCGCAAGTTTTACAGGCAAGTGCTTTATTCACAAAGAACTTGCCTGTAAAGTTGCGGCGGCGTAGCGTAAATCCACCCGGCGCAAGCCCGCCTAATTCAAATGAGCCGGGTAGGGGCCGTGGAGCATTTAAATTAGGCGCGTTCCCGCGCCGAACGTAATGCGCATGCGCCGTCCCTAAAATTTCCCGACGTGCATTGCGCTAAATGACGTCGCAAGGACGTCACTGGTTTTCGACGTGAACGTAAATGGCGTCCAGCCCCATTCGCGGACGTCTTGCGCAAACGACGTAAATTTATAAATTTCGGCGCGGGAACGACGGCCATACTTAACATTGGTTGCCCCTCATATAGCAGGGGCAACTTTACGCGTCGCAAATCTAACGTAAACGTCGTAACTTCACTGCGTCGTTCGGGAATTTGCGTATTTTGCTAATATGCATACCCGACGGGGAAAACAACGGAGGCGACACCTAGCGGCGAAAAAAAAAAAGATGCATTTAAGATCCGACGGCGTAAGAGCCTTACGCCTGGCGGATCTAATGGTTATCTATGCGTAACTGATTCTAAGAATCAGGCGCATAGATACGACGGCCCAGATTAGGACTTACGACGGCGTACATGGCGCTGCGCCGTCGTAAGCCCTTTGAGAATCTGGGCCTATATTCTGGTTAATTGACTGACTAGATTACGTTTCTTTTCTATAGAGGTTTGTTTATAATTATCTGGTCTGCTGTCACATATCAGAATTTGGACATTTGTCAGGGTTTTTTTTTTGCGTCTGGGCTGTTTTGGCACCCTGCCTACACCCTATGTGAGTGCAGCCCTATACAGCTAACTGCTGGTCTGCACAGTGCCCTGACCTCACACCTGGTATCACTTTGCACATAATACCATTCACTACTTTTTTCACTATACCACAATCAACAAAGGCCGTCACCTTCACATAGGCAGCTTTGATACACTATTCATGTAAGCTCTTTTGGTATCCGATGACGTTATAATTTTGATTATATATCAGACAGGAGGCTCATATCTTATGCATTAATCTTTCTTTATTAATGCTCACAGCAGATAATGTATTATTTAAATTTAACGTAAGTAACAAGAAAGAAAAAACAACTGTGAAAACTACACTTCCCAGCAGTCCTTGGATCGGAGTCACTCCCCTCTTTGCCTCTATATAAGGACTGCTCTCACTTAACACTTCCTCTTTCTTTCTGCTCACAGGAACAGATAAGTACACCTGACTGACTAATTTTCATCTAATTGCCTAGTACCAGTTAATTAATTGTATTAAGTCATTATATAGATTGATTTATTATATGGTACTGCTAATACGTGTTTTTCGAGATTTTGGGTAACTGGGGTCCCCCCCCCCCCCCCACTCTCCTCTCTCCCGTTTACCGCTACTTCACCCTTCCGGGGGGCGAATTAGTAGACCCTTCCTTTCCCCTGTACTCGTTCTCCTCACCTCTCGGGTGAGACTCGCGATCGCGCTGACACATTCTCCCCCTCAGCGCCTTCTCCGCGATTTCACCTCATACTCCCGAAGTCTCGCGAGATGACGCCATTTTAGGCGCCATCTCGTCCAAACGCGGCAAAAGGAATCCGACGGGTGCGGCTTCTTCGTCTCCCCCAGAGGCCGCGCCTACAAGCACGCGCGCGCGCGCACCTCCGCTCCCGCTCGCCGCCCAATCGCATCGGAGCGGGACTCGGAGGGGCGGTCCTCGGGACCGCCCTAACAGCCTACCAACGAATAGGAATCCCAGGGGCGGTAGTCTCACGAGACTTTGCCTCAGGGAAGGGGATTCCTTCTGCTCCACCTCCCACCGCAGGCCAGTCAGCGCCGTTGGTGTCGGAGGTAGGAGCCTGAATTAGACAGGGTGCGTTCTTAACTAGGGTTGTTCTGGGAATTTATTCCCCATACGGATATATCTCTCCCTAGAAATAATTGCCTGTGACTTAGCCCCAAGTCTAAGTTGCCCCATTTTACAGAGATACATATCATATAATATAATATGGCAGAAGAGGGCTCCGTTCCTATCCAGGATGAGGAGTTGATGCTGGGCTCAGCACAACTCATGAGTCCTGCGCAGCTGCAGGACATCATAAATAAATCCATACAAGCTGCATTAGCTGCTGCTACCGTAAAATCCGATGCACAGCAAGCCCCGTCCCTCGCCCCAACGCCATTACCACACGGCGTTGAGCCGCGCACAAAAGGAGGAAAATCCTCTCAGAAGAGGAAACACACGGTGCCGGCCCAGGACTCCCCGGCAGGGGAAGCAAACAATGTGCGTAGAGCAGCTCCCCTCACGGACTGCCGCCCCAAGCATCCTTCAGACTCCTTTCAACCCCTGGGCCTCAGGGAGTCATCAAAGAGGCAGAGATCCGCCAAGCGGACCAAACCCGACTCATATGTCATCGAGTCAGACGAGGATTCGTCCGCTGAGTCGGACTTATCCGGAGTCTCCGAGTCTGATTAAGAAGAGGATGCTGGGTCATTGGCGCTCCTACACGACGCCACACCTGCAAGTCAGGGCAATGAGATAGTGGATGCACTGGGCGAACCATTGTTTAATCCAGATGACATCTCCCACCCCCGTTCCGGGGAGTGGTCCCCCCTACCCCACGTGTCACAGTACGTCGAGTTCTGGGCACGTAGATCACTGGAACGGACAAACCGTAACAAATTGCGGGCGGAATGCCCTCGACCACTCATCCCAATGAAAGTGGTCATGACACCAGAAATTGACCCCATTCTGGCCAAGTATTTATTAAAAACTGGGAAGATTCCCAAAAAGGGGATAGACCGATCATTTAAGGCCATACAGGATCGGATCCTCGATCTCTTCGGACCACTAACGAAGATACTCAACCTGTCAGAACAGGCTGCGACAGATGACCAGACGGTCGATTTGACCCAATTACGGGGGTGGGCCCAAAGGGCCATTTGCTTGGTGGGCAGCGCCAACACCGCCTGCTCCATCGAACGCAGACGTTCCATCCTCATGCGGCTTGACCCGCAACTGGCACACTTAGCCGAGACCGAGCCAGGCCCTGCTGCAGAAGGAATGCTTTTTGGAGATTCCTTAGTTAAGGATATAAATAAATTCGTGGGGCTCTTCAACAGCCTCGACAAGGCTCAGACCTCACTCAAGAGAGCAGGGGCAAATAGAGTTTTTACCCGGGCCGGCAGAGGTAGGGGTCGTTCTGCCGGCCGCAATACCAACGGCAGACCGTTCCACAGACCGACCCAACCACAATACGCACAGGCTCCTCCCCCATACACCACGATGGCGCAACCAGCACCTTTCTTCCCACCCCGGGGTAGACCGTGGAGAGGACGCGGCCACAGAGGATACCCTCGCTCCCGCCCATACACCGGTGAGTACCGCATGCATTCCAATGCCTCACATACCTGTAGGGGGACGTCTAATGTTTTTTACCCACGCCTGGTCTGCGATTACGGCAGATCCATGGATATTGAACACAGTTGCAGGGTTCTACATAGAGCTTCTGTCCCCACCGGAGCTGGGACTGGTCCCGACCCCTATTCAATTTGCGACAGAAAACGTCGCTCTAATAGACAACGAAATCAGAGAACTGATATCCAAACGAGCGGTGATCGAAGTCGACCCTTCCTCCCAGGGGTTTACCAGCAATCTCTTCCTGGTCAAAAAGAAGGGAGGGGGCCACCGTCCCGTCATAAATCTCAGGGACTTGAACCAACATGTCGCTTATCGACATTTCAAGATGGAAGGGATTCACTGCCTCCGGGACCTCCTCCAACCAGGGGACTGGCTGGTCAAGGTGGACCTGAAGGACGCATACCTCACCGTCCCCATGCACCCGGAATCCCAAAACCTTCTTCGCTTCAGATGGTGGGGACGCACGTGGCAATTCACCTGCCTTCCGTTCGGATTATCATCCGCCCCATGGTGCTTCACAAAGATCCTAAAGCCAGTAGTAGCGTCACTGAGGAGCAGGGGTGTACGTCTGATTATTTATCTGGACGACATCCTCATAATAGCAGGCTCCAAATCTCAGGCTCATCGTCACATGGCTTGGACGATCAACCTACTACTAAGTCTAGGTTTCTTGATCAACCACGAAAAATCGATTCTTATTCCGGCACAAGAGATGGAATTCCTAGGCTTCTTAGTAGACACCAACCTGGCGGTTCTCCGTCTACCCAGCGCAAAGTTGGCTCTGATCCGCAAAGAGATCAGAGCAGTGTTACGCAAAGGTTACTTATCCTTACGAGTTCTAGCCCGCCTGGTAGGCCTGTTGGCAGCCTCCATCCAAGCCATTTTTCCGGCCCCTCTTCATTACAGGGCCCTCCAGAGGTTGAAGATCCTTCACCTGCGACAGGGCCTCCGGTACGCGGACGAGGTCCCCCTCTCGACAGATGCCAGAGTCGAACTACAATGGTGGCTTCGACATGCCGTCGAGTGGAACGGCAGGACGATCTTCAATTCCCGTCCGGACGTCATTTTGGAGTCGGACGCGAGTCGCCGAGGCTGGGGCGCTCGCTTGGGAGAGACCTCGACCGGGGGGACCTGGTCCAGGGACGAATCCCTCTTACACATCAATGCACTGGAACTTTCGGCAGCCTTATTCGCCGTCCAGAGTTTTCTAACGAACAGATCCAATTGCTGCGTCTTATTACGCATGGACAATATTGCGGCGGTACAATACATCAACCGCTTGGGAGGCACCAGATCCAAAATTCTGGCGGATATTGCTTCAGAGATTTGGCACTTCTGTTTGTCTCGCAACATCATTCCGATGGCGGAGTACATTCCGGGTATTTCCAACACTGTGGCAGATTGGAATTCCCGCTATCTTATCGACTCCAGCGATTGGCGTTTGGATCGATCAGTCTTCGTCCGACTGCATCAACTTTGGGGTCCCCTGGGCATAGACTTATTCGCCTCTCGCCTCAATCGGCAACTCCCCCGATTCTTCAGTTGGAGGCCGGATCCGGAATCATCGGCGGTGGACGCCTTCCGCCATTCCTGGACGGGGGAGACGCAATACGCGTTTCCCCCATTCTCAATGATCCCCAGGGTGCTCCTACAGATTACGAACCAGAGAGCGACAGTTGCGCTGATCACCCCATGGTGGCCAACGCAACCGTGGTTTCCTCTCCTACTGGACTTGATCGTGGACTACCCCAGACTCCTACCGTCGCTTCCACACCTCCTCTCTCACCCGACCAAAGGCATCCACCCTCTAGTAGAGGAGGGCACATTGACTCTCCTGGCATGGTTGGTCTCGGGGTGCCAGACACACACGAGGGCCTTTCAAACTCGGCTAGAGATCTCCTCGCCTTGGCCTGGGCCCCCGGGACTCGATCGGCATACCGATCGGCCTGGAAGCGCTGGGTACGTTGGTGTGATCAACGACAAGTTGATCCCATACATGCCCCTGTGACTATCGTTGTGAATTACCTGGCGGACTCTTTCGGAGCTGGTAAAGCATACAGTTCCATAAATATTTATAGATCTGCCATATCTGCTTACCATTGCCCGGTGGACTCTCTACCAATCGGCAGACACCCTCTGATTTGTAGACTCCTACGAGGCATCAGATTCAAACGACCTCCTCGTCCTAAGTACCAGTCTACTTGGGACGTTTCCAAGGTTCTCGACATGTTCTCGAGCTGGGAGGACAATGATTCCTTACCCCTCAAGCTACTGTCGTTTAAGTTAACGGTCCTTTTATGCCTTATCTCTATCAAACGTGTCTCGGACGTTAGGGCTTTGGACGTTACCAGACGCCAATTTTCACCTCAAGGGGTAAAATTCTCGGTGGTCCGTAGAACCAAGACGGACTTACAATCGGTATTTTATCCCTATTTGCCCACACACCCACGAATTTGCGTGGTTAGATGTCTCCAAGCCTACGAATCACGCACTGCGGATCTACGCCTCCCGAAGTTCTCTCAACTTCTTTTATCTTACGTTCGTCCATATCGGCCGGTCACCCCCGCTACTCTGGCACGGTGGGTTAGGTCAACTATGGCGATGGCGGGCATAGATATTACCCTGTTTGGAGCACACTCTTCCAGAGGCGCCATGGCCACTAAAGTGGTCACGGCGGGGGGCTCCCTCACAGATCTCTTGAGGGCGGCCGACTGGTCTTCCGAGACCGTCTTTCGCCTCTTCTACTTCAGACCGGAGGAACATGTTTCCATGTCAATCTTATGATGTTTACACTACTTAATAACATATTGTTTTAGTATTATTATTTTTGCTGATATAACTAATGTGGAGCTTTGAACTTGCATAAGATATGAGCCTCCTGTCTGATATATAATTTGAGATTTTCCTAGCTTGTGACGGAAAATATTGATTATATGAAGACAGGAGGCGAGTATCTTCCCTCCCTACCCAACCCTTTCACGATTTTGCATTCTATTCCAGGTTATTGAGGGCAGTCGCGTCTACACGCAGGTGACCTGATGCTATCCTGATGTTCTACTTTTCCGGACGACCGGTTGGTCGAAATGGTTCTGTTGGTTTGTCCCCGTTGGGACCAATGGCTGTTACCTCGGACGTTTTCCGAAGCAGAGTCGTAAGGCCGGCTGGCCGAAGGGTTGGCGAGTATGCTACAGAGTTTAATTGATGAATCGAGTTCCTATCCTGGGATTCGCACGAAGAAAGAGGAAGTGTTAAGTGAGAGCAGTCCTTATATAGAGGCAAAGAGGGGAGTGACTCCGATCCAAGGACTGCTGGGAAGTGTAGTTTTCACAGTTGTTTTTTCTTTCTTGTTACTTACGTTAAATTTAAATAATACATTATCTGCTGTGAGCATTAATAAAGAAAGATTAATGCATAAGATACTCGCCTCCTGTCTTCATATAATCAATATTTTCCGTCACAAGCTAGGAAAATCTCAAATTATACTGGTGCCCTTTACTATCTGGGAGATATCCTATGGCTTCTAGGCACACTAGGAATTAAGCCACAGTGGTGCACACTTCAAGCGGTAGTTCACCCTCACCCACATGATTTTACCATCGAGACAGGCATTGTAGCGCGAGCTACAGTATGCCTGTCCCGATTTTTTTAACCCCGTACTCACCTTGTAATCGGACATCGTAGATTTCGGCTCCCGCGGGGAATGGGCGTGCCTATGGAGAAGGAGGATGATTGACGGCCGGCCCTGGCACGTCACTCTCCCCGAAGACAGCCGGAGTAGGTCTCGGCTCTTCACGGCGCCTGCGCACAGGCTATGCGCAGGCGCCGTGAAGAGCCAAGCCTATTTCGGCTATTTCCGGAGAAGCGTGACGCGCCAGAGCCGGCCGTCAATCATCCTCCGTCTCCATAGGCACGCCCATTCCCCGGTATCTTCGATCTACGAGTACAAGGTGAGTACGGGGGTAAAAAATTCGGGACAGGCATACTGTAGCTCGCGCTACAATGCCTGATTTTATGGTAAAAGAAAAAAAAAATTTTTTTTTTTTGCGTTGATAGGGTGAACCCCCGCTTTCAGTCACAGCTAATCCAGCTTTTGCTGGCCTGCACAGGATCCTGAGCATTATTGTTTTTTTCTTTTTATTTCAATTTTTTCATCACTTTCATATAAGCTTTTTTACACCTCCCTGGTTTATTACACATGATAATTGGATACCAACCTAGGCTGGAGGTCCGAGCACAGCCATTCAATTGGCAGTTAGTAATTGGTACCATCAACGGGGGGCAACCTGCACACACCTTCATTTCTTTCAGTGTGTGATTCCAGGGTGTCCACACATCTCATTGGACCTAGCCCTATTTCAGGTTACCCAACACAGACCCATTATTGCAGGATATCCAGATTCTGTAGGCCAGATTCAGGGTACATTTGCGGAAGCGTAACGTATCGTCTTTACGTTACACTGCCGCAAGTTTTCAGCGCAAGTGCCTGATTCACTAAGCACTTGCGTGTAAACTTACGGCGGTGTAACGTAAAGCCGTCCGGTGCAAGCCCGCCTAATTCAAATGGGGCGTGTACCATTTAAAGTGGAGTTCCGGCCACAATTTCACTTTTTAAATATAAATACCCCTGTAATACACAAGCTTAATGTATTCTAGTAAAGTTAGTCTGTAAACTAAGGTCCGTTTTGTTAGGTTGTTACAGCATTTAGACACTTTATAAAATAGAAATTGACTGGGGCCATCTTAAGTGTGGGCATCATGAAGCCAGACTGTATGACTTCCTGGATTTCAGCCTTGCAGATCTCGCACATGCTCAGTGCTGCACAAGCAGTGTAATAGGTTTCAGATCAGGTTTCAGCACCTGTACTGTCCAAGTCACATGATTCTTCGAGACTGGGGAGTGCACAGACTCCTGGAAAGTTACACCCACTACATTCCCAGGAGTCTGTGCGGTGTAGGTTAGGAAGCTTAAGCAACTAGGTGCCGGAAGAGGGAAGATTAACTATTCTGCCTAGCAACAACACTTTGAAGGCATCTAAAAAAAAAAAAAAAAAAATGTCTTAAAGGACTAATGACATTTTTTTAAAACTACTGATGTAATGTTATATTTATGGGTGGAACTCCACTTTAAATTAGGCGCGCTCCCGCGCAGAACGTTCTGCGCATGCTCCGTTTGGAAATTTCCCTCCGTGCTTTGTGCGAAATTATGGCGCCCCGACGTGTTTTTTTGAACGGCGATGTGCGTAACGTCCTTTCGTATTCCCGGACGTCTTACGCAAAACAAAATAAAAAATTGAAATTCGACGCGGGAACGACGGCCATACTTTAACATGGGCTGTCTATTGTTACACCACCTAAATAGCAGCTGTAACTTTGCGACGCGATAAGCCGACTAGCGACGACGTAAGAGAATGCGACGAACGCGCGTACCTTCGTGGATCGCCGTAAAAACAGCTAATTTGCATACCTAACGTGGTAAAAACGACGCAAACTCCACCCAGCGGCGGCCGAAATATTGCATCCTAAGACCCGAAGTCATACGCCTGTCGGATCTTATCCAAATGGTGTTGTATCTTTGTTTGTAAATTACAAATTAAGATGCGACGCGGCAAATTTGAAAGTACGCCGAAGTATCAGCAGAAACTCCGGCGTACTTCTTCTGTGAATCTGGCCCAGTATACCTAACCCTGGTTGGTTCTAGCAGCGCCACTATCCCATTTTTTGCTTACCATTTCACTTTTATTGTTTCACTTTAAGCATCATTAAAATCACTGCTCCCGAAAAAAACGCAGTTTTTAAAACTTTTTTTTTGCATTGATACATGTTTCCTGGGGCAGGACCCGGGTCCCCAAACACTTTTTAGGACAATAACTTGCCTATTAGCCTTTAACTACTTGCCGACCTGCCGCCGTCATTCTACGGCGGCAGGTTGGCTCTCCTGCGCGAGAGTCCGTCATACTACATCGGATCTCTCGCAGGCGCGATCGCTCGTTACAGAGCGAGGACCGGAAGCTGTGTGTATAAACACACAGCTCCCGGTCCTGTCAGGGGGGGGGAAATGCTGATCCTCTGTTCATACAATGTCAGTCATTTCCCATAGTGAGGTCACCCCCCCCCTACAGTTAGAACACACCCAGGGAACATACTTAACCCCTTCCCCGCCCCCTAGTGTTAACCCCTTCACTGCCAGTGGCATTTTTATAGTAATCCAATGCATTTTTATAGCACTGATCACTATAAAAATGCCAATGGTCCCAAAAATGTGTCAAAAGTGTCCGATGTGTCCGCCATAATGTCGCAGTACCGAAAAAAATTGCTGATCGCTGCCATTACTAGTAAAAAAAATATTAATAAAAATGCCATAAAAATACCCACTATTTTGTAAACGCTATGGGCCAGATTCACAGAAAAAGTACGCCGGAGTATCCGCTGATACTCCGGCGTACTTTCAAATTTGCCGCGTTGTATCTTTATTTGTAATTCACAAACAAGATACGACAGCATTTGGCTAAGATCCGACAGGCGTACGGCTTCGGATCTTAGGCTGCAATTCTAGGCCGGCCGCTAGGTGGCGATTCCATTGCGGTCGGCATAGAATATGCAAATGACTCGTTATGCCGATTCACGAACGTCCGCTTTGCCCGTCGCTGTAAGTTTACGTCGTTTCCGTAGCGATACGCGTCGTAAAGTTAAGGCTGCCCTCTAGGTGGTCTAGCCAATGTTAAGTATGGCCGTCGTTCCCGCGTCGAAATTTTTAATTTCACGTCGTTTGCGTAAGTCATCCGTGAATGGCCCTGGACGCCATTTACGTTAACGTCAAAACCAATGACGTCCTTGCGACGTCATTTAGCGCAATGCACGTCGGGAAATTTTAGGGACGGCGCATGCGCAGTACGTTCAGCGCGGGAACGCGCCTAATTTAAATGGTCCCCGCCCCATTTGAATTAGGCGGGCTTGCGCCGGACGGCTTTACGCTACGCAGCCGCAAATTACAGGCAAGTGCTTTGTGAATCAAGCACTTGCGCTGAAAACTTGCCGGCGGAGTAACGTAAAGGACATACGTTACGCCGCCGCGCACCTATGTCAATCTGGCCCTATAACTTTTTTTTTATATATTTTTTGGGGGGATATTTATTATATCAAAAAGTAAAAAAAATATTAATGAATTGCTCTATTTTTGTTTATAGCGCAAAAACTAAAAACCGCAGAGGTGATCAAATACCACCAAAATAAAGCTCTGTTTGTGGGGAAAAAAGGACGCCAATTTTGTTTGGGAGCCACGTCGCACGACCGCGCAATTGTCAGTTAAAGCGACGCAGTGCCGAATCTCAAAAAGTACTCTGGTCTTTGACCAGCAATATGCTCCGGGGGTTAAGTGGTTAACATGATTTTTCATGTTCGTGTCCCATAGACTTTAACGCTGTTCGCGTGTTCAAACACATTTTTTGCATGTTCGCATGTTCTGGTGAGAACTGAACCGGGGGGGGGGGGGGGTGTTCGGCTCATCCCTAATGAAGACGTTTACTGAACTGGTGACAGTATGTGGAAAAAATTTTTTTTAATAAAAGTAAATAAAGAAATAGATTACTTTATATCAATTCTTTCAACTTTTTAAAAAGATTTTTACAATATTTATATAAAATTTCTTAATTTTCCCCAAAATGCCCACAGCAATCACATGGTATCTGGCTATCTGTACCATGGGATTAGCCATATAATAAGCAATAACAGTGCAAAAAATAAAATGTAAAAGTAAATGAATTGATTATTTTATATACATTCTTTTTTTTTTTTTTTTATATATATATATATATATATATACTTATATAACATTTCTTAATTTTCAAAAAATCTGCCCACAGCAATCACATGGTATCTGGCTATCTGTACCATGATATTAGCTGTAGCCAATCACAGATCACAACCATAAGCAAGCTGTTTATGAATGGGTTGATGACAGCTAAAACTATTGTTTATTCAGCGATCATCACTGTATAATAAGCAATAACAGTGCAAAATAAAAATGTAAAAAAAACCCGACCAACTCCCCAAAATAGTACAGTGGGGTAGATTCACATACAACTACATCGGCGCAACGTATGTGAGATACGCTACGCCGCTGTAACTTACATTATGCCGGTTCGAATCCACAACGAATTTGCGCCGTAAGTTACGGCGTCGTAGTGTATCTCAGACGGCGTTACGGCGCGGAATTCAAATCGGCGATTAGGGGGCGTGTTTCATTTAAATGAAGCGCGTCCCCGCGCCGAATGAACTGCGCATGCTCCGTTTCTAAATTTCCCGCCATGCATTGCGCTAAATGACGTCGCAACGACGTCATTTTTTGAACTTAGATGTGATTTACGTCCATCCCGATTCACGGACGACTTACGCAAAAAAAAAAAAATTCAAATTCGACGCGGGAACGACGGCCATACTTAACATGGCAAGTCTATCTATACGCCGCAAAACAGCAGCTTTAACTATACGCCGTAAAAAGCCGACTATGAAACGACGTAAGAGAATGCGACGGCCGCGCGTACGTTCGTGGATCGTCGGAAATAGCTCATTTGCATACCCGACGTGGAAAACGACGTGAACGCCACCCAGCGGACGCCAAAGTATTGCATCTAAGATCCGAAGGCGTACGAAGACGTACGCCTGTCGGATGGAACCCAGATGCCGTCGTATCTTGTTTTGAGGATTCAAACTAAAGATACGACGCGGGAAATTTGAAAGTACGCCGGCGTATCAGTAGATACGCCGGCGTACTCTGTCTGTGGATCTACCCCCGTGTCACTATGGTAACACTGGCCTACTCTGATGACAGGGTGTAAAAATAAAATATAGTAAAAATATTTATATTATTTATTTTTTTATTAGTTACAATTTTTTTTCTTTTACATTCTGTCACCATTCAGTGTCCCCGATCACTACCATACTAGTCATATGACGACATTTATTGCACTGGTGACAGAATGTAAAAAAAATGGGAAAAAAAAGTAAATAAATTGATCATTTTAAATTAGGGCTGTGCAAATTAACTTTTAATTAATCGATTAATCTTTAATTTTTTTGATCGATTAAAATTCTTTTGATTAGTACTCACATGCCGATGGACTGATGTTAACCTCTCCTCATCTGGATTCAGCAGTGGTATCGTTGTACACATTTGTATACCAGTATCATACTTAGCTACATGTTTTTATGACTGCTTTTGGTATTACTCGCACCTTTTTTACAGTTTATGTAGCTACATCGATTTTATCTCCAGTGCAATATTTATTTGGTTACCTACTTGAAGACTATAAAAGTTTTAATGCTATTCCCATCGAGCCCTGCCTTTGTGTGGTTTTAGGCTGCATTCACACCTGAGCGTTTTGTCGCCTGAAGCGCGATGCCCCAAAACGCTTGAGGGGAAAAAATACATTATTCTCTATCGAGATGGTTCACATCTCCACTAAAAAACGCCTGACGCTGATCGCCTGAAGCGCAAACAATTTCTGGACCCTTTTTTGTCACTCGAATTTGGGCGTTTTACATTGGTGACCCTAGACCTGTAAAAAAATCGCGGTAAAAAACGCTGCGTTTTGTTGCGGTAAAAAACGCCGCATTTTTGTCGCGGCAAACGCCGCAAAACGCTACGCTCAGGTGTGAATGCAGCCTTAGTATCCTTCTATCCATTTTTCCAGTGGTTGGGAATCAGCCCGCAAGGAGATCAGCTACAGTAAAAGTAGTTGGATCTGTATGTGCGTTATAATTAATCGAAATTAGTCAATTAATCGATTAAAAAACAAAACGATTAATCGAACAGAAAAATTTTGATCAGTAACAGCCCTATTTTAAATAAATAGTTTCAACTTTTTTTTTTTTTTACTATATTTATATAAAATTTCTTAATTTTCCCAAAAATTGCCCACAGCAATCACATGGTATTGGCTGTAGCCAATCACAGATCACAACTGAAAGCAAGCTGTTTATGAATGGGTTCATGACAGCTATAACTAATGCTTATACAGCGATCATCACTGTATAATAAGCAATAATAGTGCAAAAATAGATAAAAATGATCACTTACCCGGAGTAGTACGCTGTCACTATGGTAACATTGACCTACTCTTTTGACAGGTTGTAAAAAAAAATATGGTAAAAATAAAATAAAATAAAAAGTTAAAAAGTAATAATATTTACATTATTTTTTTTTATATATATATTTATTTATTTCTAGTTACTTTTTTTATTTTATATATATATATTTTTTACATTCTGTCACCATTCAAAGTCCCTGATCACTACCACACTAGTCATATGATGACGTTTACTGCACTGGTGACAGTATGTAAAAAAAAATTAAATAAAAGTAAATAAATAGATTATTTTAAATAAATTCTTTAAACTTTTTTTTTTTTTTTATATTTATATAAAATTTCTTAATTTTCCAAAAAAAATGCCCACAGCAATCACATGGTATCTGGCTATCTGTACCATGGGATTAGCTGTAGCCAATCACAGATCACAACCATAAGCAAGCTGTTTATGAATGGGTTGATGACAGCTAAAACAATTGTTTATTCAGCGATCATCACTGTATAATAAGCAATAACAGTGTAAAAAAAAAAAAAACGATCAACTCCCCAAAATAGTACTGTGTCACTATGGTAACACTGGCCTACTCTGATGACAGGGTGTAAAAATAAATATTTACATTCTGTCACCATTCAGTGTCCCCGATCACTACCACACTAGTCATATGACGTCATTTACTGCACTGGTGACAGTATGTAAAAAAAAAAAAAAACATTTAAAAAAATATAATGTAAATAAAAGTAAATAAATTGATTATTTAAAATAAATTGTTTCAACTTTTTTTTTTTTTTTTTTTTACTATATTTATATAAAATTTCTTAATTTTCCAAAAAATTGCCCACATCAATCACATGGTATTAGCTGTAGCCAATCACAGATCACAACCAAAAGCAAGCTGTTTAAGAATGGGTTCATGACAGCTAAAACTAATGCTTATTCAGCGATCATCACTGTATAATAAGCAATAACAGTGCAAAAATAAATAAAAATGATCACTTACCCGGAGTAGTACAGTGTCGCTATGGTAACATTGACTTACTCTGATGACAGGTTGTAAAAAAAAATATGGTAAAAATAAAATAAAAAGTTAAAAAAGTAATAATATTTACATTATTTTTTTATATATATATATATTTATTGCTAGTTACATTTTTTATTATATATATTTTTTTTTTACATTTTACATTACATTTTGACACTGTCACCATTCAAAGTCCCTGATCACTACCATACTAGTCATATGATGATGTTTACTGCACTGGTGACAGAATGTAAAAAAAAAAAAAAAAAATGTAAATAAAAGGAAAATAAATTGATTATTTTAAAGGTTGTAAAAAAAAAAAATATGGTAAAATTAAAATAAAATAAAAAGTTAAAAAATAATATTTACATTATTTTTTATTATTATTGATTGCTAGTTACATTTTGTATTATATATTTTTATTTTTTTACATTCAAAGTCCCTGATCACTACCATACTAGTCATAGTATGATGTCTACTGCACTGGTGACAGTACGTAAAAAAAATGTTAATAAAAGAAAATAAATAGATTATTTTACATAAATTCTTTCAACTTTGTTTATTATATTTATATAAAATTTCTTAATTTTCCAAAAAAATTCCCACAGCAATCACACCATTCATTGTCCCCGATCACTACCACACTAGTCATATAACGACATTTACTGCACTGGTGACAGTATGTAAAAAAACATTTAAAAAAATAAAATGTAAATATAAGTAAATAAATTGATTATTTTAAATAAATTGTTTCAACTTTTTTTTACTATATTTAAATAAAATAAAAAGTTAAAGTAATAATATTTACATTTTTTTTTTCTTTTTTTTATTGCTAGTTACATTTTTTATTATATATTTTTTATTTTTTACATTTTGTCACCATTCAAAGTCCCTGATCACTACCACACTAGTCATATGACGACATTTACTGCACTGGTGACAGTATGTAAAAAAAATAAAATGTAAATAAAAGTAAATGAATAGATTATTTTATATAAATTCTTTCAACTTTTTAAAAAATTGTATATACCATAGTTTGTAGACAGACACTATAAAGGCCTGTACACACGATCAGATTTTCCGACAGGAATTGCATGATGACAAGCTGTTGTCGGAAAATCCGACCGTTTGTACGCACCATTGGACAAATGTCGGATTTTCCGCCAACAAATGTGTGATGTCGGATTTTCCGATCGCCTGTACACAAGTCCGTCGGGAAAAAAAACTCCAAAGTACAAACACGCATGCTCAGAAGCAATGCTCCCCATAACACAACATTAGCAGAAGTTGCCCAAAGGGTGGCGCTAAAGAGCTGGAAAAAACACGTAGTTTTGCGTTTGTTGGCCAACAATTCACGGCCAACGCCCTTCGGACCAAAGTCCTACGCTTTGTCCGCGGAAAATCTGATCGTGTGCACCAGGCTTAACATTCACACAAACCAATTAATATACGCTCATTGGGATTTTTTTATTTAGGGCCTAATTTCTTGAGGTCCTAAAACCCCCGGGACGGTACAAATACCCCCCAAATCACCTGTTTTTGGAAAGTGGACAGTTCGAGGTATTTGGTAAAAGGTGAGTTTTTTGAAGTTGTAAATTTTTGGGAAAATTAAGACATTTTATATAAATATAGTAAAAATCTTTTTAAAAAGTTGAAAGAATTTATATAAAATAATCTATTTATTTATTTACTTTTATTTACATTTTTTTATTTTTATTTTTTTTTTTACATACTGTAACCAGTGCAGTAAATGTCGTCATATGACTAGTGTGGTAGTGATCGGGGACACTGAATGGTGACAGAATGTAAAAAAATAAATAAAAAAATGTAACTAACAATAAATAAATAAATAAAGAATATAAATATTCATTTTTTTTTTTACTTTTTTTAATTTTCATTTTACTATATTTATTTTTACAACCTGTCATCAGAGTAGGTCAATGTTACCGTAGTGACACTGTACTACTCTGGGGAGGAGATCATTTTTTTTTTGTTATTTTTGCACTGTTATTGCTGATGATCGCCGAATAAACAATAGTTTTAGCTGTCATTAACCTATTCATAAACAGCTTGCTTATGGTTGTGATCTGTGATTGGCTACAGCTAATCCCATGGTACAGATAGCCAGATACCAAGTGATTGCTGTGGGCAGATTTTTTGAAAATTAAGAAATTTTATATAAGTATATAAAAAAAAAAGAATGTATATAAAAGAATCAATTTATTTACTTTTACATTTTATTTTTTGCACTGTTATTGCTTATTATATGGCTAATCCCATGGTACAGATAGCCAGATACCATGTGATTGCTGTGGGCATTTTTCTTTTTGTGGAAAATTAAGAAATTTTATATAAATATAAAAAAAAAAAGTTTAAAGAATTTATTTAAAATAATCAATTGATTTACTTTTTTTTTTTACATACTGTCACCAGTGCAGTAAACTTTGTCATATGACTAGTGTGGTAGTAATCAGGGACATTGAATTGTGACAGAATGTAAAAAAAAAAATGTAACTAACAATAAATAAATAAATAACATAAATATTATTATTATTTTTTTTTTTACTATATTTATGTTTGCAACCTGTCATCACAGTAGGTCAGTGTCACCATAGTGACACTGTTCTACTCTGGGGAGGTGATCAGGGTTTTTTTTTTTTTGCACTGTTATTGCTTATTATACAGTGATGATCGCCGAATAAACAATAGTTTTAGCTGTCATTAACCCATTCATAAACAGCTTGCTTATGGTTGTGATCTGTGATTGGCTACAGCTAATACCATTTGATTGTTGTGGCCAATTTTTGGGAAAATTAAGAAATTTTATATAAATATAGTAAAAAAACAAAACAAAAAAAAAAAGTTTAAAGAATGTATATACAATAATCTATTTACGGTATTTACTTTTATTTACATTTTATTTTTTAACCACTTCCTTACTGGGCACGTATACCCCTTCCTGACCAGGTGAAATTTCAGCTTCTGGCACTGCGTCACTTTAACTGACAATTGCGCGGTCGTGCGACGTGGCTCCCAAACAAAATTGGCGTCCTTTTTTCCCCACAAATAGAGCTTTCTTTTGGTGGTATTTGATCATCTCTTCGGTTTTTATTTTTTGTGCTATAAACAAAAAAAGAGCGACAATTTTGAAAAATCGGACACTTTTGACACATTTTTGGCGCCATTCACATTTATACTGCGATCAGTGCTATAAAAACGCACCGATTACTGTATAAATGTGACTGGCAGTGAAGGGGTTAACACTAGGGGGGCATGGAAGGGGTTGAATGTATTCCCTGGGTGTGTTCTAACTGTGGGGGGAGGGGGGTGACTGGGGGAGGTGACCGATGCTGTGTCCCTATGTACAAGGGACACAGATCGGTCTCCTCTCTCCCTGACAGGACGTGGAGCTCTGTGTGTTTACACCCCATCATTACACACAGAGCTCCATGTCCTTGTCCCTGTAACCGCCGATTGCGAGTGCCTGGCGGACATCGCAGCCGCCAGGCACGCGTATCGGTATCTCAGGAATGCGGTGGGCACGCGCGCGCCCTCTAGTGGCCTGGAAGAGCGGAGGACGCATATATGCGTCCTGTCAGAGATTTAGAACCACCCCGCGGCCGCACATATTCGTACGGCCGTCGGGAAGTGGTTAAATGTTTTTTTTTTTTTACATACTGTCACCAGTGCAGTAAATGTCGTCATATGACTAGTTTGGTAGTGATCGGGGACACTGAATGGTGACAAAATGTAAAAATAAATAAAATGTAACTAATAAATAATATAAATAGTCCTATGCTTTGTCCGCAGAAAATCCAATCGTGTATCCAGGCTTAACTTTCACACAAACCAATCAATATACATTTATTGGGATTTTTTTTTTTTTTTATTGACCAAAGACATGTAGAAGAATACACTTTGGCCTCAATTTATGAAGAAATTCGATTTTATTGGATATTTTTTATAACAGAATGAAGATTATATATATATATTTTTTAATGTCCCCCCACTTATATAGCAAAAACAAATACAAAAAATCAGTGGTGACAAAATACCACCAAAAGAAAAATCTGTTGATGTGAAAAAATGATATAAATGTAATTTGGGTACAATGTTGCAATTACTAGGTAAATTAGCGCAGTGCTGAATAGCAAAAAATGGCCTGGTCATGAATGGGAGTGAATTTCTCTTATCTGTTCACCCCTTAATGACGAAGGTTCAAAAAAAATTTTCACAATGAAGTTTTTATTGATGAATAAAAGCAATACTAATCAATATTTGTTGTACAATGAATATTGATTGGTATTGCTTTTATTCATCAATAAAACTTCATTGTAAAAAAATAAAATAAAAAAATTAGCTTGAACCTTCGTCATGAAGGGGTTAATCACGTCTTTATTATAATGTTACCAGAGCAGAGCGGTCATTACACATCTGATCACATTATTGATCTCCTAATAGATATTCCATGAATGCCAATACTGGAGAGTGTGAGCGGCTCATTCGCTTTGTTGGACCGCCATCTTGTGGCAACTTTCAAAATGACATCTGAAAAAAAAAGATTCTACATCATTTGCACATGGAATAACGGTCAATTCTAAACCACGGACAAGCCACTGAAATTAGCACCATGTCCCTAAATTAACCACTTCAATACTGGGGGGGGGGGAGATTAACACCCCCTTCCTGCCCAGGCCATATTTCAGCAAAAAGCCAACTGCAAGGGCGATTTTTATTTTTATTTTGATGGAGTTGGACTGTAAGAAGACGTGACATTTATTAGACCCCTAATGTCACCTCTGCGCTCCAGCGGTGGTAATCCACTCGGTCCTGGCTCCCCGCTCCAACGTTGTCGGTATCCAGCGACGGGTGATCTCCTTTCCGGTCCAGCGATGAGAAGATCATCAGGGATCCAGAGCGCAGCATCGCCGGCCGCTTGTCTCCACCGGAAACAGCCCGGCGAATGACGCTGCTGAAGCTAGTGACATTTCTTATATTGGTGAGGTGGGGCCACCCGTCACATGACCCGTCTCTTTCTGACGCACCCTCTGCTACGTCACTGGGGAAGCCCAAGCTTCCCCCTTTGCGTCAGAGTGGGCAGGGTCACGTGACGGATGGCCCCGCCTCACCGATATAAGAAATGTCACTAGCTTCAGCAGCGTCATTCGCCAGGCTGTCTCCCGTGGAGAGAGGTGGCCGGCGAGGCTGCACTCTCGATCCCGGACAATCTTCTCATCGCTGGACCGGAGAGGAGATCACCCGTCGCTGGATACCGACAATGTTGGAGCGGGGAGCCGGGACCGAGTGGATTACCATCGCTGGACTTTTTTCCACGGTGTGTGTGTGTTTTTCTACAACTATTTACACTTCATTTGTGAAATAGTAGGGGTACAATTTTCTTCCAGATTCTGATAAGCCCTCCGCCCGCAAGGGTTGTGGGGATGAGACCCTTGTCCCCATCAACATGAAGACATCCTCCCCATGCAGGGCCAGATTAAGAACATCATGGGCCTGGTGCAGAGGATTTTAGTGGGCCTTTTATAAATAATAAATACACAAATATACAAACAATTTTTTGTTATAATAAATTAAATTAAAGAGAGAGAGCTAGGATGAGAAAGAGAGAGAGGATGAGAGCGGGGTGAGGGGTAAGGGAGGGAGGATGAGAGAGAAAGGAGGGGTGAGAGAGAGAGGATGCGCATGAGCATGCATTGGAATGACATCAACGCAGCCCAGCCAAGGCAAGTGACCGAAGGCACAGAGCCCAGAAGGAAGACCGGGGTGAAGATGGAAGCGCCCGGGACCCGCCGGACTGATCACAGCGCAGCACTGGAGGGCTCACTCTGACAATTTAAGTGTACCCTAATGTGCTAATATGCTGTGCATACTTGTACATTGTGGCACTTTTTTTTACAAGTGCTATATTTAGAGTAGCTGAGATCCCCGATGTTCCTCTATACATCATAGTAGTAATCACAAAATTAAATGAGTACTAATAATGGGGCAGAACAAATATGAGAACTGAGATTTCCTTTAGTTGAACTAACAAAAGTGTGCCCATTCTAGAGCTGGTAACATTGAGGATATTCAGTATAATTTTAAAGAACTGTTTTTGTGGGTAAGAGGTATGGAGAGGAGTATGGATGGTATACAACTGGGAATTATGTGCAGTGATGGAGAGGAATGTGGAGGGTCTAACATTGGGCAGTATGTACAGAAGAGGAGTGTGGAGGGTATGATGGGGGGCGGTATGTACAGGAGAGGAATGTGGAGAGAAAGATAGTTGGCAGTATGTAGAGTGTGAAGGGTAAGGTTGGGTTACAGTATGTACAGGAAAGGAGTGTGGAGGGTATAACAGTGGGCAGTATGTACAGGAGAGGAGTGTGGAGGGTATGACAGTGGGCAGTATGTACAGGAGAGGAGTGTGGAGGGTATGACAGTGGGCAGTATGCACAGGAGAGGAGTGTGCAGGGTATGATAGTGGGCACTATGTACAGGAGAGGAGTGTGGAGGGTATGACAGTGGGCAGTATGCACAGGAGAGGAGTTTGAAGGGTATGACAGTGGGCAGTATGTACAGGTGAGGAGTGTGGAGGATATGACAGTGGGCAGTATGCACAGGAGAGGAGTTTGAAGGGTATGATAGTGGGCACTATGTACAGGAGAGGAGTGTGGAGGGTATGACAGTGGGCAGTATGCACAGGAGAGGAGTTTGAAGGGTATGACAGTGGGCAGTATGCACAGGAGAGGAGTGTGGAGGGTATGATAGTGGGTAGTATGCACAGGAGAGGAGTGTGAAGGGAATGACAGCCGGCACTATGTACAATAGAGGAGTTTATGAATGTGGGCAGTATGTACAGGAATGTGGAGGGTATGACAGTGAGCAGTATGTACAGGAGAGAAGTGTAGATGGTATGATACTGAGCAGTATGTACATTAAATGAGTGTGGAGGGTAAGACAGCGAGCAGTATGTACAGGAGAAGAGTGTGGAGGATATGACAATAGTATGTACAGGAGAGGAATGTGGAGGGTATGATGGGGCAGTATGTACAGGAGAGGAATGTGGAGGGTATGACAGTGGGCAGTATGTACAGGAGAGGAGTGTGGAGGGTATGACAGTGGGCAGTATGTACAGGAGAGGAGTGTGGAGGGTATGAGGGGGCAGTATGTACAGGAGAGGAGTGTGGAGGGTATGACAGTGGGCAGTATGTACAGGAGAGGAGTGTGGAGGGTATGACAGTGGGCAGTATGTGCAGGAGAAGAGTGGGGAGGATGACAGTGGGCAGTATGTACAGGAGATGAATGTGGAGGGTATGATACTGAGCAGTATGTACAGGAGATGAGTGTGGAGGGTAAGACAGTGAGCAGTATGTACAGAAGAAGAGTAGGGAGGATGACATTGGGCGGTATGTACAGGAGAGGAGTGTGGAGGGTATGACAGTGGGCCATATGTATAGGAGAGAAGTTTGGAGGGTATGACAGTGGGCAGTATGTACAGGAGAGAAGTGTGGAGGGTATGATACTGAGCAGTATGTACAGGAGAGGAGTGTAGGGAGGATGACAGTGGGCACTATGTAAAGGAGAGGATTGCGGAGGGGATGACAGTGGGCACTGTGTATAGGAGAGAAGTGTGGAGGGTATGACAGTGGGCACTGTGTATAGGAGAGAAGTGTATGACAGCGGGCACTATATACAGGAGAGGAGTGTGAAGGGAATGACAGTGGGCACTATGTACAGGAGAAAAGTGTGGAGAGTATGTACAGGTGAGGAGGATGAAGGAATCTGGGAAGGAAAAATGTAAAGGTTTGTGGAAGGTTTAGGAAATGCTTAGTGGTAAAGCAGTACATACATGGATTGAAATTACGCCAATTAAGCAGAGACCAGCCATAGTCGACCTATGTATGGGCTAGCTGGTTTTACACAAGTCAATCTATTGTCTGACTTGAGTACAACCAGCCTGTCAGGTTTTTCCCAAAACAATCAGTGCTGCCAGCTTTAGTTAGAAACACTGATGATTTTATTCACAGGCAGAACACAATAACACTGCAGGAGTGATTCCCCCATCCACAGGTCAGCAGGTGAGAGGGTGTGTGGGGGACAGGCAGGGGAGAGATAGTAGTCAGTCCCTGGGATAGCCCTGGCTAGTATCAGAGCCAGATACACACAGGTTACATATGCCATGATCGTTAGAGCGAAAGCAATAATTCTAGTACTAGACCTCCTCTGTAACTCTAAACATGTAACCTGTAAACAAAATTTAAAGCATCGCTTAGGACTGTGGTCATCAACCCTGTCCTCAGGACCCACTAACAGGCCAGGTTTGCAAGATAACTGAAATACATCACAGGAGATATCATTTGCTGCTCAGTGATTGTCATATTCTAGTCTGCATCTCCCCAAGGAAATACATAAAACCTGGCCTGTTATTGGGCCCTGAAGACAGGGTTGATGACCACTGGCTTAGTATACAAAAAAATCGTGCTAACTTTAGTGTTTTTTTATATATATATAGGGCCAGATTCACGTAGATCAGCGGATCTTTAGATCCGCTCGATCTACCTGATTTAAGATCCGCTCCCGCCAGTTTGAGAGGCAAGTGGGTAATTCACAAACCACTTACCTCCAAACTTGCGGCGGCGGATCGTAAATCCCCCGGCGGAATTAAAATTCCGTGGCTAGGGGGAGTGTACTATTTAAATCAGGCGCGTTCCCGCGCCGATTTAAATGAGCATGCGCTGTCCGCGGAATTTCCCGGCGTGCATTGCTCCCACTGACGTCGCTAGGACGTCAGTGATTTCGACGCTTACGTAAACGACGTCCATCCGTATTCAAGAACGACTTACGCAAACGCCGGCTATACTTAACATTTGCTGCGTCTCATAGAAGCAGGGGTAAGTAAACGCCGGGAAAGCCGCTACGGAAACGTCGTAAGAACACTGCGTCGGGTCCGCGTACGTTTGTGAATTTGCGTATCTCGCTGATTTACATATTATTCAACGTAAATCAGCGGGAACGCCCCCGGCGCCATTTTCAAATTGAAAATAAGATCCGACAGTGTAACACTGTCGGATCTTAGCCATATCTATGCTTAACTGATTCTATGAACCAGGCGCATAGATAAGACCAGTGTAAGTCAGAGATACGATGGTGTATCAGGAGATACACCATCGTATCACTTTGTGAATCTGGCCCATAATGTTTAAGGGTCCTGAGTAAATTTCTAGCAAAAAAAAAATGATGGTTTTTACATGTAGGAGAGAAGTGTCAGAATTGGCCTGGGTGGCAAGGGGTTAATTACCATAAGTAATATACAAATAATTATTATAAGCCATGTGAGCTCATCCTCTCTGCTGCTGCAGTGTCAGCTTGTATTTAAACCGGCTGTTCTGTATGTAGTTTCTGACAGGTTTATTTTTATTTTTTTTGGGGGGCAAATGGGCCTATCTTGAGGAAGGGGCCTGGAGCTGCAGCTCCATCAGCCCCTTTGTTAATCCAGCCCTGTCCCCATGTTGAGGGCATGTGGCCTGGTACAGTTCAGGAGGGGGGGCACTCTCTGTCCCCTCCTCTTTTCTGCGGCAGGCCAGGTTGCGTGCTCAGATAAAGGGGGAACTCCACGCCATTTTTTTTTTTAAATTTGGGGCGGGGTTCCCCTTTAAATCCATACCAGACCTGAAGGGTCTGGAATGGATATTTGGGGGGAACCCCATGTCATTTTTTTTTAAATTGAAGGAGGGGTTCCCCTTAATATCCATACCAGACCTGAAGGGCCTGGCAATTAAATTTGGGGGGAACCCACGCTTTTTTTTTTTATGACTGAATTCGCTCTGAATTGCCGGAGCCGACAATTCATTATAGCCGCAAGTCCGGTTTTAAATTACTTTTTTTCTTTCAGAAATGACACTTTGTGCAGAGACAGTTCTAAGTGCGGGAAACATGCGCTATTTCACAGGCATACTTTACACCCCCCCCAGGATGAAATTTAAAGGAATATTTCATTTTTATCGTTTCACTTTAAGCATTATTAAAATCACTGCTCCGGAAAAAAATTCAGTTTTTAAAACTTTTTTTGCATTGATACATGTCCCCTGGGGCAGGACCCGGGTCCCCAAACACTTTTTAGGTCAATAACTTGAATATTAGCCTTTAAAATTAGCACTTTAGATTTCAAACGTTCGAGTCCCATAGACTTTAACAGAGTTCTAAAGTTCACACGAAGATTTGGTGTGTTCGCAGGTTCTGATGCGAACCGAACAGGGGGGTGTTTGACTCATCCCTACTCTCGGGAGAACAGCTTGGCAGGGTTCAGCGGCCTGGAGCAGACTGTGATGAGCTGCGAGGGGACAGGTGATAGCCAGGCAGGTAACCAAGGGTTAACAGCAACCAGGAACATAGACAGGAGCAAGGTCTTAGGGATAGCCAGGTTCGTCAGCAGGCTGGCAGTGAGGTACCAAATCATAGACAGAGCCAGAGTCAGGAACGGAGCCGGGTCAGGGATGGACATCAGTACAGGAACAGAACACAGAGCCAAGGTCAAGAGCAAGCCGGGTCAGAATACTGGGAAGACATACAAGATCAGAGCAGGATTCAGGAACACAGCTGAAGATCACTCAGCAAGGCACAAGAGCCCAGACTCCCTTTAAATAGGCTGTCTGGCGCCAAACTGAATAAGGCTTGTACGTGTGCGCGCGTGCTCGCATCTGTGCGCATGCGTGCCCGCAATAGCGGGCTCTGGCGCACATGCACGCGCCTGTGAGCCATTCTATGGCAACTGATATGCGCTTGCGCACGTCTATGTGCAAAACGTCTTACAGGAGTTCCCTGACAATCTCTCTCTCTATCTCTCTCTCTCTCTATATCTCTCTCTCTATGTCTCTCTATCTCTCTCTCTCTCTCTCTCTCTCTCTCTATCTCTCTCTCTATCTCTCTCAGCAGTGTTTAAACACAGTAATTAGGAGGCTATTGACTTCAGCCGTCAGTGGTAAATATACAAAAACAATTCTCCTATGAATATTAACATGTATTGTTTATGATAGTGTGATTTCTAAAATGATTTTACTTCTGTAATGTAATTTTTCCTAGAGTTCCTTTTTTCCCCCTGATGAAGACCTCCACCGATTCTGCCGAAACGCGTTGGCTTCTCTAGTATGATCATATCTGTACATTATGCTATGTTTTTCCATGTGCACTCACACGGCTGTATTTTGATGTATTGTCAGGGCACTAACCTTTCACGGTCACATTTCCCAGTTGGCTCTGGGTGGAATCGAACCCAGGACCTCTCCATTGCTGGTCCAGGTCTTTACCTCTGAGCCACTGCTCAGTGTTATTCGTCTTGCTGTCCGTTGGAGCCTGGTTCTGAACCTGTGCTACTTTGGACCAATCAGTGGCCTGAGCGGCCTATTTAAGCCAGCCCCTTCCTCCTTGCAAATTGCTGGTTCGTTGTCAGTGTTTGCTACTGGAAACCTTGTCTGTGGATATCCTGTTTACCTGACCCTTGGCTTGCTCTCTGGTTTGCTGCTCTCCCCAACCCTGTGACCCCGGCTTGAAATTTGGACTGTCTGACTTCTCTACCCCTGACCTTGGCTTTGAACTTCGGATACCCTACCTGCTCCAACCCCTGACCTCGGCTTGTTCTCTGGATTACTCTTCAGTCTTGTTCCTGTTTGAGCACCTTCTGTTCGGACTATCTCCTGTGTGCTTCTGAACAGCCTCCAGTGAGCTTTGGCTATCCAGTTCCCGGTTCACCTTGGATTCCCTCCTGCCACTGGACCCGGTGCCTCTTGGTGCGTCCTTCCTTCTGTCTCAAACCCCAGCGGGTGGATCGCATCGAGTCGCAAAGGTGAGCCGCCCTTGGCATCTCGGCCTCGGTAAGTAACGTTCCTGACATTACGAACCAGCCAGATGTCTGAGGCCGACAGGGCACGCTCACCCTTTGAAACCCTGTGTCAACAGGTGTCTGTATTGACTGTTGCCGTTCAAAAATTGCAAGAAGGTAAACCCTTACATAATGGACTGACTAATAATATGGAGTCCGCAGACTTGTACAAAATGCTCACCTCCCTGGCTCTAGCAAGTCTCCAGCCTGAACCATACCACTCTGGAACTACAACAAGAAGTTCAAATATTTAAAGGGACAGCACGCCCAACCCCGGAACCAGCATATTATGAGCCATTTGTTGTCATGCCAGAGAAATTTGATGGTAGCCGTGCATCCTTCTTGTGCTTTAAAACTGATTGTGAGCTGTTGTTTACCCTTAAACCTAGGACCTATGCCACGGACTATATTAAGGTTCGAGCTTCCATCAACTTGCTAACAGGGCAGATCAAATCATGGGCTCATCTGCTGTTGCAGGAAAAGAGTCCAGTCTTGGACAGCTGGGAAACGTTCATGTCTGCTCTGGACTCATACATTCCTGTTTCCAAGAGGACCAGCGCTCCCAGGTCTGCTCTCAGTTCACGGGGCCTACGGGTACCCAGGGACAGGAAGCCCCAGTACAGTTATGACATCCAGCCAGCCCAGTGTGTGCCAAGTTATGAAGCTCTGTATGTGCCCAGCCATGAAGCTCCCCCACCACAAAGTCTTGACATTCCTGTGGATGCACACACGCCTACCTTGGAGGAGGAGGAACCCATGCAGATCGGGGCCATCCGGTCCAGCCTATCCGAGGTAGAAAGAGAGCGGAGGAGAGGCTATGGACTTTGCTTTTATTGTGGTGCTAGCGGGCACCTTATATCGCTCTGCCCAACTCGCCCACCTCGGCCAAAGGTTCTTCAGGTGGGTACTATTGGGAGTTTTTTCTATGCCTCAGAATCTGTACCTACCTTCCCAGTTGAAGTTCCGGCTCCAGTGTCCCCAGTTCCGGCTCCTGTGTCTCCAGTTCCTGTGTCTCCAGTTCCTGTGTTTCCAGTTCCTGTGTTTCCAGTTCCTGTGTCCCCAGTTCCTGTGTCTCCATTTGAAGTTCCGGTGTCTCCAGTTCCGGTGTCTCCAGTTCCTGTGGCTCCAGTGTCTTCAGTTCCTGTGTCCCCAGTTCCAGTGTCTTCAGTTCCTGTGTCCCCAGTTCCAGTGTCTTCAGTTCCTGTGTCCCCAGTTCCAGTTCCTGTGTCTTCAGTTCCTGTGTCCCCAGTTGAAGTTCCAGATCATATCTCCCCAAGTGAAGTTCTCCCTCCAGACTGCACATATGCCTCAAATGGTACCATGGTTCGTAAACAGGATCTGGTGACATTTGAACGGGCTTTACAAGCGATGAGGGCACCCCCTACCAGAACTTCAAGATCAACGAAGTCCAAAAAGAAAAAGTAAAAATCTACATGCTCCCTGTTTAATCCGAGCTTTCTATCAGGAGCATCGGGAACTAATGGACAGTTTGGGCGTCCGGAGTCCGCCCCTAGGGGGGGGGCACTGTCAGGGCACTAACCTTTCACGGTCACATTCCCCAGTTGGCTCTGGGTGGAATCAAACCCAGGACCTCTCCATTGCTGGTCCAGGTCTTTGCCTCTGAGCCACTTCTCAGTGTTATTCGTCTTGCTGTCCGTTGGAGCCTGGTTCTGAACCTGTGCTACTTTGGACCAATCAGTGGCCTGAGCGGCCTATTTAAGCCAGCCCCTTCCTCCTTGCAAATTGCTGGTGCGTTGTCAGTGTTTGGAGTGTTTGCTACTGGAAACCTTGTCTGTGGATATCCTGTTTACCTGACCTTGGCTTGCTCTCTGGATTGCTGCTCTCCCCAACCCTGTGACCCCGGCTTGAAATTTGGACTGTCTGACTTCTCTACCCCTGACCTTGGCTTTGAACTTCGGATACCCTACCTGCTCCAACCCCTGACCTCGGCTTGTTCTCTGGATTACTCTTCAGTCTTGTTCCTGTTTGAGCACCTTCTGTTTGGACTATCTCCTGTGTGCTTCTGAACAGCCTCCAGTGAGCTTCGGCTATCCAGTTCCCGGTTCACCTTGGATTCCCTCCTGCCACTGGACCCGGTGCCTCTTGGTGCGTCCTTCCTTCTGTCTCAAACCCCAGCGGGTGGATCGCATCAAGTCGCAAAGGTGAGCCGCCCTTGGCATCTCGGCCTCGGTAAGTAACGTTCCTGACATGTATGT
Organism: Rana temporaria; assembly: GCF_905171775.1. Lineage (NCBI taxonomy): Eukaryota > Metazoa > Chordata > Amphibia > Anura > Ranidae > Rana > Rana temporaria. The sequence goes on along the minus strand of NC_053492.1, from coordinate 477,049,328 downwards.
GTTGTAGCCTCATTATCAGAGCTCATGTTTTAATGCAAACAAATGTTCTCTTTATGGAATTTTCTTTTTTTTTTATAAAAATCTATTTAAATATTTAGTAAACTTTGATTCTTTGCTGCTAAAAAAAAAAAAAAACCCAAAGGGGGAAACTCTTCCAATCAACAGGGTAAAAACATTTACCTATTTCAAGGCAAGAGATAGAAACAGATATATATCAATCGACAGAGTTGTCCTCACCAAAGTCGGTTGATGAATATTCCAAAAAGGTCAGCAATTGAGGATGAGGAGAAACTGTACAGAGAATGAACAGTGGTGAATCTTCCCAGGAATGGCCGGTCCACCAAAACGACTCCAAGAGCAAAACGACGACTCATCCATTTTTTTTGGGGGGGGGGTTCAACACTTTCCCTACCGAGTCATTGTAAAATGACGTCGGCGGGAACCCTCCCTCCCTCTGGGTGGACGTTATATGACGTCCTTGCCTTCCAGGAAGGCTAGGGGGCGCATCGTGCGAGCGCCACCGCCGCATTGCTTGGGACCTGGTGCGCATGCCCGGCGGCCGTGGTGTGCACCGGGCACCCGCGATTGCCCGCAATCACGGCAGGACCATGGATCTGTGTGTGTAATGATGCGGTGTAAACACACAGATCCATGTCCTGTCAGCGGTGAGGAGACCGATGTGTGTTCCCAGTACAGAGGAACACACATCGGTCTCCTCCCCTTGTAAGTCCTCCTTCCCCCCTACAGTTAGAACACACTTTAGGGAACATATTAACCCCTTCAGCGCCACCTAGTGTTAACCCCTTCCCTGCCAGTCACATTTACACAGTAATCAGTGCAGTTTTATAGCACTAATCGCTGTATAAATGTGACTGGTCCCAAAAATGTGTCAAAAGTGTCCGATGTGTCCACCGCAATGTCACGATCACAATAAAAATCACAGATCGCCGCCATTACTAGTAAAACAATAAAAATGACATAATTCTATTCCCTATTTTGTAGATGTTCGAACTTTTGCACAAACCAATCAAATATGCTTATTGCGATATTGCCACGTCGCACGACCGCGCAATTGTCATTCAAAGTGCGACAGCGCTGAAAACTAAAAATTGGTCTGGGCAGGAAGGGGGTAAAAATGCCCTGTATGGAAGTGGTTAAACAAACCCTTCCCCTGCCAGGTCCGCACATAAAAAAAAAACGCCTGTATAAATCTATGTGGCCAGCGCCCCGTATTGGAGATTAGGGGCCGGCGTATGGAGATTATGGGAGCAGCGCGCCTACCAGTGCCGCTTATGGTCACTTGCCCTAGGTCGTGCCTTCTTTTATGTTTGGTCAGTTGGATTTTTCTGCTGTTCATGCTGTTGATACATTGAGTGATACGTTGTCTATGAACAACATTACTGAAATAAAATTTGATATTTTTTTGATACACTTTTGTTGATCAATATAGTTTTTATTCTTACAACCAATCTCCCACGCTTAAAATCCCATTGAGGAAACACACCCTCTAGGGCGTACAGCAATCACCAGTGGCGGCTGGTGCTCAAATTTTTGTTGGGGGGCGCAAACAGACTGAAAAAAAAAACATCAACTGCAGCCACTGTGCCCATCAAACTTTGCCACTTTGCCCATCAAACTTTGCCACTGTGCCCAACAATTGCAGCCACTCTGCCCATCAAACGCAGCCACTGTGCCCATCAAATGCAGTCACTGTGCCTATCAAACGCAGCCACTTTGCCCATCAAAAGCAGCCACTGTGCCCATCAAATGCAGCCACTTTGCCCATCAAATGCAGCCACTTTGCCCATCAAACGCAGCCACTTTGCCCATCAAACGCAGCCACTTTGCCCATCAAACGCAGCCACTGTGCCCATCAAACTTTGCCACTGTGCCCATCAAACTTTGCCACTGTGCCCATCAAACTTTGCCACTGTGCCCATCAAATGCAGCCACTTTGCCCATCAAATGCAGCCACTGTGCCCATCAAATGCAGCCACTGTGCCCATCAAATGCAGCCACTGTGCCCATCAAATGCAGCCACTGTGCCCATCAAATGCAGCCACTGTGCCCATCAAATGCAGCCACTGTGCCCATCAAAAGCAGCCACTGTGCCTATCAAAAGCAGCCACTGTGCCCATCAAACGCAGCCACTGTGCCCATCAAACGCAGCCACGGTGCCCATCAAAAGCAGCCACTTTGCCCATCAAAAGCAGCCACTGTGCCCATAAAACGCAGCCACTGTACCCAAATTTCCGCCACTGTGCCATCAAACGCAGTTACTGTGCCCATCAACTGCTGCCAGTGTGCCCTTCAACTGCTGCCAGTGTGCCCATCAACTGCCACTACTGTGCCCATCAATTGCCGCTACTGTGCCCATCAAATGCTGTCACTGTGCATCCCCCGCTCTGGCACTTACCTGTCTCGGTGGGGCCCCGGTCACAGTCCTCCACACTCCTCGCTCCTCTAATCTTCCGTCCTCTCTTCCTGTCTCTGCTATGATTGGACGCCTGCTAGGCAGCGTCCAACCACAGCGCCTGTCGTTTCAGCCAATTAGGTTACCGGTAACATACCTGGCAACCTGATTGGCTGAAAAGGGGGGTCAGTGTTAGGGAAGCTTCCCTAACACACCACTGAGTAAGCAGCAAACGCACAGCGTTGCGCCCGCTGCTTACCCTTTTGGAAGCCTGTTAGAGCCCATTGCTCTAATCAGGAAGCCTACTGACAGCTCTAATCAGGCGCTTCCATACAAAAGCCGCCACTGTAATTCATATGCCCGGCGCCCGACAAGGCACATGAATAGGCGGTGGCAGCGGCGATCATAGATAGATTCATGCAATTCATGAATCTATCTATGGTGAGTGACAGGAGAGGGGGGGCGAGCAGGAGAGGGAGGGCGGCGCTCCTGCGCCCTTAGTGGCCACACTGCCACTGGCGCCTACGCTCCTTATGGACCAGCCATTGCTGGTCATGAAAGTACCCAGAATAACATCTAAAGAACTGCAGACCTCACCTACCTCAGGTAAGATCAGTGTTCATGATTCAACAATATTCAACAATAAGAAAGAGACCCCCCCCCCCCCCCCGGCCCTGCATGTCTGCAGCGGAAGTGGTGTGGTCTTTCAGGGGGCATCATAGCGACCTGGTTCAGTCCACCCCCCGGTGTCACCTCCTCTGGCGGGTTCTGAGTGTGGTCCGCTCCCCCCCCCCTAGTGACGCCACTGCACTGTGGTATCATGTGAGGTGGGGGGCACTGCAATGAGATTACGGGAGAAGGAGATTTGTGTTGGCAGAGTGAAAGTATTGTTCTAGGAGGAGAAATCTTGGGTGTGTGCTAAAAGTTGGGACTTAGGGAAATTTGTGTCAGGGGGAGGATGGTAGAAAGGAGATTTGCATACCTCCCAACATTTAAAAAGTCCACTGCGGGACAGTTGTTGAGGGGGGGGGGGATAGAAGTTGTTGAGCGGGGGGGAATCAAAGTTGTTGAGCAGGGGGGGGGGTCGAAGATGTTGAGCGGGGGGGTCGAGGTTTTTGAGCCGGGGGGGGTCGAGGGTTGTTGAGCCGGGGGGGGGCGAAGTGGGCCTCTCACCTTTGCACAGAATGTATCCTCGCCGCTACGGTTCCTCCTCCAGCAGTGCTGCCCATTCAGCTACGCCCGCCTCCTCCAATAGTACGGCTGCCGTTCAGCTCCGCCTGCCTCCTCCTACAGTACGGCTGCCATTTAGCTCCGCCTGCCTCCTCCTATAGTACGGCTGCCGTTCAGCTCCGCCTGCCTCCTCCTATAGTACGGTTGCCGTTCAGCTCCGCCCGCCTCCTCCTATAGTACGGCTGCCGTTCAGCTCCGCCTGCCTCCTCCTATAGTACGGCTGCCGTTCAGCTCCGCCTGCCTCCTCCTATTGTACGGCTGCCGTTCAGCTCCGCCTGCCTCCTCCTATAGTACGGCTGCCGTTCAGCTCCGCCTGCCTCCTCCTATTGTACGGCTGCCGTTCAGCTCCGCCTGCCTCCTCCTATAGTACGGCTGCCGTTCAGCTCCGCCTGCCTCCTCCTATAGTACGGCTGCCATTCAGCTCCGCCCGCCTCCTCCTATAGTACAGCTGCCGTTCAGCTACGCCTGCCTCCTCCTATAGTACAGCTGCCATTTAGCTCCGCCTGCCTCCTCCTATAGTACGGCTGCCGTTCAGCTACGCCCGCCTCCTCCTATAGTACGGCTGCCGTTCAGCTCCGTCTGCCTCCTCCTATAGGCTGCCATTCAGCTCCGCCCGCCTCCTCCTATAGTACGGCTGCCGTTCAGCTCCGCCTGCCTCCTCCTATAGTACGGCTGCCGTTCAGCTCCGCCCGCCTCCTCCTATAGTACGGCTGCCGTTCAGCTCCGCCTGCCTCCTCCTATAGTACGGCTGCCGTTCAGCTCCGCCCGCCTCCTCCTATAGTACAGCTGCCGTTCAGCTCCGCCTGCCTCCTCCTATAGTACGGCTGCCATTCAGCTCCACCTGCCTCCTCCTATAGTAAGACTGCCGTTCAGCTCCACCTGCCTCCTCCTATAGTAAGACTGCCGTTCAGCTCCGCCCGCCTCCTCCTATAGTACGGCTGCCGTTCAGCTCCGCCTGCCTCCTCCTATAGTACGGCTGCCATTCAGCTCCACCTGCCTCCTCCTATAGTACGGCTGCCGTTCAGCTCCGCCCGCCTCCTCCTATAGTACGGCTGCCGTTCAGCTCCGCCTGCCTCCTCCTATAGTACGGCTGCCGTTCAGCTCCGCCCGCCTCCTCCTATAGTACGGCTGCCGTTCAGCTCCGCCTGCCTCCTCCTATAGTACGGCTGCCATTCAGCTCCACCTGCCTCCTCCTATAGTACGGCTGCCGTTCAGCTCCGCCCGCCTCCTCCTATAGTACGGCTGCCGTTCAGCTCCGCCTGCCTCCTCCTATAGTACGGCTGCCGTTCAGCTACGCCTGCCTCCTCCTATAGTACGGCTGCCATTCAGCTCTGCCCGCCTCCTCCTGCAGTACTGCTCATTCAGCTCCGCCCGCCTCCTCCTACAGTACTGAGGGGGGGGGGAGCTCGGATCCTCTCAGTGCGGGAAATGTAACCCTTTTGCGGGACTGCAGGAATATGCAGTCAGTGCGGGAAATTCCAGCAGAATCCGTGCTTGTTGGGAGGTATGGATTTGTGCTAGGAGGGGGGGATTGGGAGGGGTGTATTTGTGCTGGGAGGGGGGGCTTGGAGCGTACGGGGAGGGGGAGAAGATGTGTAGTAGTAGTAGAAATTGTAGGGGTAGAGGATTTGTGCTAAGAGGGGGGTGACACATAATGTTCATACATCTTGGGGAGGGGGGGGCAGTTTGGCATGTTGGGCCTGGGCTCTGGATGTTCTTGTCCCGGCACAAATGCTAGTGTAAGCCCGGTGTGCAGGAAACATTAAAAGCCCCCCTCACCCTAATACATGCACATATGATCACATTGGGTGCTCATGCATATAAATACTACAATTGTGCCATATACATATATATATATATTAGGAATTTTTGCACGCACCGTCAATCATTTGCCGCCATTCACTGTTCACTGCGCACCGATCAAATAGTGACGGTTCCATGTGCTCATGATGTCGATTTATTTTTTTCAGATGTCTTTCTGAAAGTTTACACAAGATGGCGCTCCAACAAAGCAAATGAGCCGCTCACACTCTTCAGCATTGGCATTCATGGAATATTCATTAGATGATCAATAGTGGCCCAGATTCAAGTAGCAATTGCGCCTGTGTAACCATAGGTTACACAGCGCAATTGCTTACTTGCCCCGGCGTTACGAATGCTCCTGATTCAGGAACATCGTAACGCCGACTGCAGCCTAAAATCTGCGTGGCATAAGGCTCTTATGCCACGCATATCTTAGGCTGCATTCTTGCGATGGCCGCTAGGGGGCGCTCCCGTTGTGCTCAGCGTATAGTATGCAAATTGCATACTAACACCGATTCACAATGTTGCGCGAGCCCTGCGTACGCAATTTACGTCGTTTCCGTACGGCGTGTTTAGCGTAAGGCTGCCCCTTCTAATAGCAGGGGCAGCCAATGCTAAAGTATACCCATCGTTCCCACGTCGTGACGTTCGAATTTTACGTAGTTTGCGTAAGTGATTCGTGAATAGCGCTGGACGCCATTCACGTTCACTTTGAAGCAAATGACGTCCTTGCGACGTCATTTGCCGCAATGCACGTCGGGAAAGTTTCCCGACGGAGCATGCGCTCTACGCTCGGCGCGGGAGAGCGCCGAATTTAAATGATTCCCGCCCCCTACGGGATCATTTACATTAGGCGCCCTTACGCAGGGCAAGTTTACACAGCGCACACGCAATTTACGGAGCTACTGCTCCGTGAATCGCGGGTAGCACAGTAAATTTGTGGGGGCGCAGGGCAAAAACGCTGCCCTGCGCCTCCGTAAATAAGGGGCAAATCTACCTGAATCCGGGCCAATGTGATAAGATGGGTAATGACCGCCCCGGTCAGGTCAAGTTATAACGAACACCTGTTTCACCCCTTAATGATGAAGGTTCAAGCAGATCTGAACACCTGAACCCAGTGTTTCAACTTTTTTTTTAGCATCGCCAGATATGGGGGGGTGCTGGGGTGGCCCAAATTTCCATTGTGCCCCCAGGCCATTCCCCCCATTGACACTGTACCTGGCCGGCTGGGTTCCTTCCCTCATTCCCACACTCAGGCGCAGTGAACTTCGCTCAGTAGAGTCCAGAAAGCAGCCATGTTGTGCCTCCCCCCCCCCCCTCTATCAGGTGAGCACTCCTCTACCACAGCAGATCACACAGGAACAATAGATCCCCCCTCCTAGAAAATATCCCCCTCCCCCCAAATTACCCTTCCCTGCACAAATAGCCCCCAATTCCTAAACCTCTCATCCCAAGCACTGAATTGTTATACCCCTCTCCCCTCCACATTCGATCAGTCTACATACACATAGGTAGATTCAGAAAGAGTTAGGCCGGCTTATCAGTAGATAAGCCGACCTAACTCTGAATATACGCCGCCGTATGTTTAAGCGTATGCTCAAACAGAGATACGCTTAAACATATCTAAGTAGGCCGGCTTGCGCCGTCCTATCTTAGATTGCAATTTTTCGGATGGCCGCTAAGTGGCGCTTCCATTGCGGCCGGCGTAGAATATGTAAATGAGTTTCTACGCCGATTCACGAACGTACGCCTGGCCGCCGCAGTCGCTTTACGCCGTTTCCGTAAGGCCGTAAGGCCTTAGGCGGCCTAAAGTTATTCTATGAGGTGGAATAACAATGTTTAAGTATGGCCGCCGTTCCCGCCGCAAGGTTCGAATTTTTTACGACGTTTGCGTAAGTCGTCCGCGAATCGGGAGTTACGTCGTTTACATCCACGTCGAAATCAATAGGCCCGTACGGCGTACTTAGCCGCAATGCGCACTGGGGAATGTAGGCGCCCGGCGCATGCGCAGTAGCAAAAAAAATCAAAAAACTTGAGGTCAAGCCTCATTACCATACAACACGCCCCCCTCCAACCAATTTGAATTAGGCGCCCTTGCGCCCGCCGCGATTACACTACGCCGCCCTAAGTAAAGAGGTAAGTGCTTTGAGAATCATGTACTTGCCTCTCTTACTTAAGGCGGCGTAGTGTAAACACGCTAGGCTACGCCGCCTTAACATTGCACGGCCGTACCTGAATCTACCTAATAGTGGCCCAGATTCAAGAAGCACTTGCGCCCGCGCAACCATAGGTTGCGCGGCGCAAGTGCTTACTTGCTCCGGTGTAACGAGTGCTCCTGATTCAGGAACCTCGTTACACCGAATGCAGCCTAGGATGTGACAAACATAAGCCTCCTTATGCCTTCACATCCCAGGCTGCATTCTTGCGTTGGCCGCTAGGGGGCGCGGCCTTTGTGATCGGCGTGTAGTATGCAAATTGCATACTACCACCGATTCACAAAAGTTGCGCAGGCCCTTCTCACGCAAGGTACGGAGTTTCCGTACGGCGCCTTTAGCATAAGGTTGCTCCTGCTATAGCAGGCGCAGCCAATGCTAAAGTATAGCTGCGCCTCCCGCTCGCGACGTTCAAATTTAACGTTGTTTACGTAAGTGAACCGTGAATGGTGCTGGACGCCATTCACGTTCAATTACAAGCAAATGACGTCCTTGCGACGTCATTTGCCGCAATGCACGTCGGGAAAGTTTCCCGACGGAGCATGCGCTGTTCGCTCGGCGTGGGAGCGCGCCTAATTTAAATGATTCCCGCCCCCGGCGGGATCATTTACATTAGGCAGCCTTGCGCCCGGCTGCTTAGCATATTGCCCGCGCAATTTACGGAGCAACTGCTCCGTGAATCGCGGGCAAAGCGCAATATTTGCGTGGGCGCAGAGAAAAAAAGTTGCTCTTTGCCCACGCAAATATTGCGCGATTCTACTTGAATCTGGGCCAGTGTCTATTGTAACAGAATCTCCTGAAAAAGCCGTAAAGGGCGAAACATGTAGAGAGATACAACTGCACTTTTGTTGGGATTTGTTACTGATCTATTGTGGAATTTTTATGTTCTCACCTGTGAATTTTAAATAATGCATTTTCTATTTTTCTAAATATTGTCTTTGTATGCGCTTCAAAAGTCCCAATTCTCCCTTCCCATCTTCCATTTATCTACAAAAAGGGATGTGGCGCCTTCAATGAGTTTTTCCAACAGACTAGCTCTAAATTTATAATTCTCCCCTCCACATTGTGTTCCCTCGCCTTTAACCACTTAAAGACCACAGGTGTTTTTCAGATTTGGTGTTTGCAAGACTAAAACATTTTTTTCTGCTAGAAAATTACTTAAAACCCCCAAACATTATATATTTTTTTTTTCTAACACCCTAGAGAATAAAATGGCGGTCATTGCAATACTTTTTGTCACACCGTATTTGCGCAGCAGTCTTACAAGCGCACTTTTTTTGGAAAAAATTCACTTTTTTGAATTAAAAAATAAGACAACAATAAATTTGGCCCAATTTTTTTATATATTGTGAAAGATAATGTTACGCCGAGTAAAATGATACCCAACATGTCACGCTTTAAAATTGCGCCCGCTCGTGGCATGGCGTCAAACTTTTACCCTTAAAAATCTAGATAGGCGACGTTTAAAAAATTCTATAAGTTGCATTTTTTGAGCTACAGAGTAGCTCTAGGGCTATAATTATTGCTCTCGCTCTAACGATCGCGGCGATACCTCACTTGTATGATTTGAACACCGTTTTCATATGCGGGCGCTACTTGCGTATGCGTTCGCTTCTGCGCGCGAGCTCGTCAGGACGGGGCGCTTTAAAAAAATTTTTTTTTTGTTTTCTCATTTAATTTTATTGATTTTATTATTTTTTACACTAAAATATAAAAAAAAAAAAAAATGATCACTTTTATTCCTATTACAAGGAATGTAAACATCCCTTGTAATAGAAAAAAGCATGACAGGTCCTCTTAAATATGAGATCTGGGGTCAAAAAGACCTCAGATCTCATATTTAGGCTTAAATGCAAAAAAAAAAAAAAAAAAAGGAAAATTTGTCATTTAAAAAAATGACAGAAAAAAAATTGTCTCTTTAAGAGGCTGGGCGGGACTGACGTTTTGACGTCACTTCCGCCCAGCAGAGCTATGAGGACGGGTGGGGGCCATCTTGCCCTCACTCAAGTCCTCACACACAAGGCGGCAGCATCGGATCTCCTCCGCCGCTACCGACGGCTCCGGTAAGCGGCGGAGGGCGCGGAAAAGCGGCGGGAGGGGGGGGGGCCCCTCTCCCGCCACCGATAACGGCGATCTCGCGGCGAATCCGCCGCGGAGACCGCCGTTATCGTTTACCGGACTGCCCACTGAAAACATGGATATCTCAGTTGTGGCAGCAGCTGCTGCCGTTACTGAGATATCCATGTTTAAAAAGAGGACGTATATATACAGTGGGTGGTCCTTAAGTGGTTAAGTTCCACCCCTACCCAGGGCTGTCTTAATGAGAGGGAACACCTGGGCACTGCCCAGGGGCCCGAGCTGCATGGGGGGCCCCTGCACTTTCCCCAAAGCAGCTGGTACTTGAGCCCACGCTGCCCTGAAATTGGGGGCCCCCATGATGGCACTGAGAGTGATAGATGCAAATGGGAGGCAGTCTGCCTCCTACCTACTTAATGTCTGTTCATCTGCACTGTCATCATTGTAGGGGCCCCAGAGCATTACTTTGCCCAGGGGCCCATGATGCTATTAAGACGGCCCTGCCCCCACCCTACACACACACAGGTTCGCTTGATGGGGAATGTACACAGTTTGATTATCGCCCTCTACGCACATTTCCTGCTGCTGGGACATGAGAAGTCCTTGGAGGTGGTAGGGTGCAGGTAATCAAAGAGTATAGTCCCGATATAGCAATCCTGTGTATCTGGGGTAGGCAGGGCCGTTTGAAGGAATTTGGGGGCCCCAAGCAAAATGCACATGGAGGCCCCCCAACCCCCCCCCCCCGCACGCACACATGCAAAGCCCCCCTCCCCATGTTTTTTTACTCCCCTCCCCTCCTTATGTTCTTTTTACTCCCCCCAAGCCCCCCCTCCATACCGGGTCCGTACCGCGCAGCAGGAGATTCTGTTTCCTGTTCCCGGTCGGACTGACAGGAAGTGAGAACTCAGTAGACATGTGCACAGCAAAAATTTTCGTTTATTTCTGTTTCGTTTCTGTTCGTTTATCGTGATTCGTAACGAGTCGTAATTTCGTAAGACGTTAGTTATCGTATTCGTACTCTTTAGTATTTTCGTAACACTCTTTTTTCCGTTTCCGTTTTTTTTTGTTAGTTTATTTTTCGTTGAATCGAGATTCGTATTTTCGTTATGTTTTGTATTCTGCTTCGTTCGTATTTTTTGAATGAATTTATTTGTTTATTCGTTTTTACGTTGGTATATTTTTCGTTTTTTTAGATTCGTATTTACATTATATTTACCATCGTGCCGCATTCGTATTTTCGTAGGAAATAGATCTTCGTTGTTTTATCATCATTCGTATTTTCGTGTCTTGTTTCATTCGATTGTAAAAACGTGCTTTAGTAGATCTTAGTGCATTCGTAATTCAGTTAAAATACATTTTACGTTGATTCAACACACTACTCATTGTAATTTTGTAAATCTAACTTGGCTGCGATAGACTACTTGACGGTCTTACTGATACTGACTGATTATTACTTTCGTAAGATTGTTTGAGTAAATTTGTAATCGGGCCTTAATTCGTTATTTTACGCAATGTGTCAGAATTGCTCCGCTAACGCTGCTAATGTGTGTTGTAAATCATTCGTACTTTCGTAAGTACATCGCAGCAAATCTTAACCATTCGAAAATGTCATACTTTACTTTCGTTTTCGATGCGCGGCTTATAGCCTCCGCCCCTGGACTCCATTTTGAGACGGTGTATGAGTGCGTGGTTTGGCGAGGGAGGAACAGAGAGCAGGGCAGAGGTGGGCTTGTCGAATTTCGACTTGTTTTTGTGTGGTGGTTTCACTGGTTTGCTATCTTTTGGGCAATTAAAATCATGTATAGGAGTGAGAATGGACATGTGAGTGTTGAGACTGAGAGTGAGAATGTTGGTGTTAGTCAGTGTGTTGATGTGAGACTTGTTGGTGTGACTGAGAGTGAAGTGGAGGAGAGGTGTGGAGCAGATGAGATGAGTGTGGTGGAGGAGAGGCATGGAGGGGAGAAGAGGCATGGAGGGAAGAGGAGGCGTGGAGGGGAAGAGAGGAGTGGAGTGGAGGACAGGTGTGGAGGAGAGGAGAGGAGTAGAGTCGAGGAGAGGCATGGAGGGGAGAGTAGGCATGGAGGGAAGAGGAGGCATGGAGAGAAGAGGAGGCATGGAGAGAAGAGGAGGCATGGAGGGGAAGAGAGGAGTGGCGTGGAGGAGAGTAGTGGAGTGGAGGAGAGGAGCGTAGTGGAGGAAAGGCGTGGAGGAGAGAGGAGGCGTGAAAGGGAGGAGAGGAGGGTAGTGGAGGAAAGGCGTGGAGGAGAGAAGAGGCGTGAAAGGGAGGAGAGGAGGGTAGTGGAGGAAAGGCATGGAGGGGAGAGGAGGCGGGGAGGGGAGGATTGGTGTGGAGTGAAGCCGAGGCATGGAAGGGAATGTGGAGGTGTAGTGGAGCGGGAGCATGGCAAAGAAAGGAGACATGTGGCCCCTCCTATGTCAGATAGTGCGGACTCAGATGTGCAGCAGAACAAGCGAACCAAGAGACAGAAATCAAGGGGACCCATATATACCAAAGAGGAGAATGCTGCATTGGTTGCTGCAGTATCAAAAGAAAAAGTGACACTCTTCTGCCAATCCGTGCCAGCATCTGAGAAGTCAGCAGCCTGGGAACGAGTCCGGGACTCCGTGAATGCGGTCTCCAAGTTTCACAGGCCCACCAATGGCGTCAGACACAGGTAATTAATATTAAAATATTCTTTCACTCTTGTGTAAAAAATACACAGTTTTGTAGTCAATAACAAAAAAGTAACAGTTCAACGTAACCAAAAAATTTATTTGTCACAGCCACATGCTGAACAGTATACATATAACCATCACAATGTGAAAAGAAATGTGGTTTTCAAAAAACATTAATCTAAGTATTTGTTTTTTTATTAATGTAATTGTAATGTTTATGTACATTTGCAGGTTCTATGATTGTCGGGCAACGGTTACAAAGAAGATGCAGAGGCTTCGACTGGGACAAAACCGAGGAAAGCCTATCAAGTTGCGAGAGTGGGAGGCGGAGCTAAGAGATGTCCTTCTGGCAGAGGATGTCCCTGGATTCAGCAGCAGGGGTCAAAATCATAGAGCTGGTGGTGAGGAAAATTAAATATATCATTATAATTTATATATATTGCAGTTATAATATATTTGTAAAGCTATCTTATTGTTTATGATGACTACACATGTATGACTTTTATTTTTATTTTTTTACATTCATGTTTTCCAGATCAAGAAACATCATCCTTGGAAGGATCAGCTCCAACTCCAAGTACATCCTATCAACAACATTCTGGTGGTGAGTACCCAACACAAAGGATATCTAATGAACTGCTATTTACTACTTGGACCAAGTCACTGTGCCATGCAGACCGTCACAGTTGAGACAATTAGGTGCCGTTTCTGTCTCCCTGGCTACTCAGCTTTCACTATCACAGTCGAGAGCAGAAGGCTCGTTATGCACAGTGAGCCGAAAAAATAGCAATGCAAAATAGTGGGCAGCAATAGAGCAGCTGAAGAGAACTTTTTAAAATTAACCAGCAGGTGATTGGTTGGTTGCTATGCGGCCCTAACAAACAACATTATGCTGGATAACTTCAGCAACTTCTGCTCCACCCACTATAGTATTTATTGTGTCTACGGTTCTGTGTGCCCAAGCAAGGTAGCAAGGTCAGAGCTGTGGATGCTGAATTGTGACGGGGGCAGAGCTGCGTGGGGCTGTTAGGTGAAGGTGGGTCAAGTTGCAGGGTGGGACAGAGAACACAGCTGTTCACATGTGCTGTGAAGGTGGGTGAAATTTACCACTGTGAAGGGGGTTCAGATCAGAACATAATTGTGAAGGGGAAACTGTCATGTGAAGGTTCTGATCAGGTTCTGAAGGTTCTGAAGGTTACATCAGCTTCTGAGGAAGCTGATGTAAGAAATGTGATTTTTAAATCAAAAGGTGGGTATAGTAGTAGTATGTATGCACCCTTCCAAATTCAAACTTGCCTGCTTTCATTTTGTGACTAGATTTTGAGGGATGCCGAGAAAGGGGTGAGAGCTCCGCCAACAGCATAGTTTGAAAGGGAGTCCTTCTCTCATCGATCACAGGGGGGGAAGAGAGAGGAGAACACATCGATAACAGCTTTGATTTGACATTGCCGTGTTCCCCGCCGCTTGCTGCCACATACATCCCCTCCTCCGGGACTTTTATCCTGTCCAATCCCAGGACGGGCGATCTGTAAATTAAAGTTTCCTGGCCATGGGGCAGGGCTGTTTAGTAGCGGGAAAACATCAATTGAAATGAAAGCGTTTATCGCTCTTTACCTGCAGCACATGTAGGCTGCATGGTGGGCACAGGGTGCATTGGTGGGCACAGGCTACATAGGTGGGCACAGGCAGGCTTCATTGGTGGTTTTGGATAAAGTTGGTGTTAATATTTTTTTTTAATATTTTATTCTGCATAAAACAATTTTGTGTCATTTAATGAGATAATTTATGAGGGCGTGTTTAGGGGTTGAATTAGGGGTGGGGCAAGCTAAGGGTTGGGTGTGGCAACTAACTGTTGGCTAGTAACCCTTGAGGCCTGGCTAGTAGCTAATTTAGCCCTGGTACTATGTATATGGGGGTTGTAGTAAATGATATGTAGATACTTGATAGCATATTTTACATATATTTTGTTAATCTTAAAAATTGCCAGAAATGTAACATCTGTTTTAACACATCAGCAACTTCTGATTATATTTTACATTTCCTCAGTCCATTTTTGGTTGAATATTTGATTTCATAGTAGAAAATATTGTAGTTATACGACATATCTCAGGCAAAAATTGTAAATACAGCTGTTGACTTTTTCATGAACATTACCTTGACTCTTCACTCTTTCTTCCGTCTTTAACAGAAAGCTGCATTCAAGACCCTCCAGCATCGGCTTCTGGCAGGACCATTGCTCCTCCTCAGGGTAAGTGCATGATCTGGGAAGAAACAGGACACAGCACTAACTCCATTATCATCATGTACCCTATTTACACATAGGCATTTTCATGTAATACACCTAAAAGTTCAATTTAAAAATTCGTACAAAAATGACACCTCATACCTTTAGAACGTGAAAGTGAAAGGGACACTGTGATTTGAAGGGGTATTGATATATCAAGGAGGACTGCGCAAACTGTGGAAATAAATGAGAGTGGCTGTGATGTCAGAGATTCATTCCTATCACAAAGATTTTTTGCTGAACTCCACCGTGTTGAAATTTTTTTTCTGCCTTTGGTTCTTTTAATGATTTTGAATTTAGTAGCCCTTATTGAAAGGTGTTCAACAGCTCTTTTGCGCTTTTTTTTTAAACTACCGTTAAGCCTATAATATCTATACATAATATCTCTATAACCTGTATGGTTTAGAAGATATTCGCCCTGCAAACCTAGCACGGCACACTAAATTACTTACAAGGTTATTAGCTCATAATGAGCTAGTATGCTGTGCATACTAGCTCATTATGCCTTTGCTTTACAGGTATTTTTTTATCTTTTAGTGGGTATAAAAGCGCTACAAAGGTTTTTGCAGTAGGATATCAAAAATACTACGATAATAAATTTAGAAGACATATGCCCTTTTTACCTGCAACCTACTGGGACCCTTTAAGAACTTTATCTTCAACATTATCTTCACTCTTTCTTCCGTCTTTAACAGAAAGCTTTTCAGGAGTTAAATGTGCGTGTCATATGCTGATAAATATGTTATCTAATAAAGAAAAAAGATTTTCTGTTTAAGGCATTTTCTGTTTCTGCAATTTTTATATTGTATTTATTTACTTCTATAAAGGTTATTTTATTAAATAACCTTTTAAATTTTTTTAACTTTAGGATATAAATGCAATGTGTAGATTTACCTAAATAAGTTTAAATTGATTTTTTGTTTTCTCTCAATCATTAATACAACTTATCCCCCCTCCCCAACTCAATCTTTCATTTGCTCCATTATTCAATATTACTACTACATAAAAGTCTAATCTGAATAAATTCATTACTATGAACGCTTTCATCATTCATCAAACTTTGCCTATCTTATCTATTTCAGATCAGCAATACCACCCTGAGAGGAGAGTACAGTGCAGCCCGCACTCTCCTGTTCTTCTTTTGGAGAGGCTGGAGATTCAGCCAGAGATTACCCCTATCATTCCCCAGACTCCTGATTTCTCCCCCGGCCCAGAGGAGGAGCACAGAGGACAAGGTTCATTCATTCAGCCACCCCATGCCCTGATGCCACCTACTGCTGTACCGCCTTTCCCAACTGTGCAGGAGATCATTCTGAGGGAGCTTATAGAATTAAGGTGTGACAACCGAAAACTACAACGAAAGGTCAAAAGGCTTACCCGGCTTACCCATCAGTTGAGCAGGCAGCAAACTGAGAGTTTTGAAATAATTTTGGCCCGGGCAAGCCAACAACACAATTAGGCATTGGACAGAGTATATTTTGTTTACTTGAAGATATTTCCAGACACATTGCTCCAATGCCTGGGAGCTACGATGAACATATAACCAACAAAGACGTTTTGAAAAATGAAGGCTAGACCTTCCTCTGCCCATCTCATCGCAAATTATTATGCAGAATCGATCTTTTTACTGTTCCTTGATTTTGGTAGAAACGTTTTCTTATGCTGCCAAGTTACACCTACCCAGCATGTGTGTTTGTAATTTCTATGAAAATATTTTTTTTTTTGTGAATATAAAACTATTTTTGGTCTAATATTATTATTATTATTATTATTTATTTATATACATCATCACATTATCTGCTAAATTATTATGTATTCATTTCCCACACACAATAGTATTTTATTCCGAACTTCAAACTCTAAGGGCCAGATTCACAGAGTAGATACGACGGCGTATCTGCTGATTCGCCGTTGTATCTGTTGTTCTATCTATGCTATAGATAGCCATAAGATCCGACAGCTGTAATTGTTTTACACTGTCGGATCTTAAGATGCAATACCGCGGCCGCCGCTGGGGGGGAGTTTGCGTCGTAAACCAGCGCCGGGTATGCAAATTAGGAGTTACGGCGATCGACGGCGGTTTTTCGCGTTACATAGTTACATAGTTACATAGTTAGTCAGGTTGAAAAAAGACACAAGTCCATCCAGTTCAACCACAAAAAATAAAAAAACAAAAATAAAAAACACAGTAAAATCCTATACACCCAACTCCATTCCCACAGTTTCACGTCGCAAAGTTAGTCTTTTTTTTTTGGTGCCCTAACTTTAGTCAGCAAGCGTATTGCTGTCTAAAAGTATGGCCGTCGTTCCCGAGTTGAAATTTTAAAAATAACGTCGTTTGCGTAAGCCGTCCAGTAATACGGAATTACGCTACGCGCGTCGCCGTTCGAAAAAATTACGTCACGGCGCGCAATGCACGACGGGAGTTCGGAAACGGAGCATGCGCGGTAGGTCCGGCGCGGGAGCGCGCCTAATTTAAATGGCACACGCCCATTTAAATTGTCCCGCCTTGCGCCGGAGGCCGCCGGCGTAGGTTTGCATCGCAAGTGCAAGTACTTGCGATGAAAAATTGCGGCGGTGTAACGTAGATGATACGTTACGCCGCCGCTCTTCTATGTGAATCTGGCCCACACAGTCTACCTTAAACTATTCATTTATATTTTAATGTTTCCCCACTGTTAGTGGACACTGGACAGTAAAACAACACAGGAAGCAGGGGGGGGGGGATACTAACAGCAGTGGGAGTGTGGATACTGGAATAAGATAGCCAGGGTGAAAAATTATAGACCGAGGGGCTAGGGAGGTAGCGGAGGACAATATAAGTAGACATTAGGGAAAAACATGTATCCCACTATCACATCTTGTAAAGACACGTGGAGGCATTTTGCAATTTTGTATCTTCAAATGGTATGCAGCAGAGCTGAGTTAGGCAGAGAATGTACCCGATCGGCAGGGATGGACTGGGACAAAAATTTGGCCCTGGACTTCATCCAGACTGGCCCACTTTGACAGGACAACTCCCGCAACCCCCCCCCCCCGGCCACCCAAGCCCCCTCTCCCCCTTCACTAGCCCCTAGCCGTTCTACTTTATTAGGCAGTACCACTGGGGAAGCTAGACATTATTTCACCCGGGGCAAAGAATCAGTTTGGTGCCCCCCCCCTTATGGGACAAGATTAGGCAGAAGTGAGAAACTCCCAGGCCATAGCTGTTAAATCAGCTGTCCGTCCCCTCCCCCATGCTCCTCTGTCGTCCCCCCTTGCTCCTCTGGTCCTCCCTCTGCTTCTTTGTTCCCCCCCAGGTGAGCGCTGTGGGTAGGGAGAGACAGAGGAGCTGAGGGGGGCGGCGGTCTGCTGTCACTGAAGCCGGCCCACTGAGCCATCGGTCCACCGGGAAACTCCCTGTAGTCCCAATGGCCAGTCCATCCCTGCCGATCGGTAAACTAATGAGAAAATATCTGCTTTCGCTGCAATGGAATTTTAATCACTATTCCAAAAGATAATACAGTTCCCAGTCTCCCTGTTCTTACCTTGCATGGAGCTGAGCAGCATTCAGATCCCTGGTGGTCAGAATGGAATCAAAATACCAGGGCCAAGATAAAGCATGAGTTTAGATTTGTAGCTCTGGGAAGTGTGGAGGTGATACACTGACAATGGCATAGAAGAAATTATTTCGATGTCAAAAAACCTAAAATAAGTAACACAACTGTATTCCATATATACATCAAAATAACATTTTTGCACATTATGCATTCCATGACACACACCAATATACTTACTCACACCCACTTAAAATATACATATACACAGTGACACACACTGACCCATAAAGACGACACACACTTTAACTGACAGACACACTGGCCAATAAATGAAGTGCCTTGTAAACAAAGCCAGACTGACCCAGACACTTAATCACAGAAAAACACAGACATACTCACATTGACCCTTAAACACACAGACTAACCCCATACTCACTCACACACAATGACAAATAAATGTGATTTATTTAAAAAAAAAAGTCATACAAGTATATCATTATAACATCCTAAGTGGGGTTTACTCTTAGTCTTAATACTTACTATGAAGTGCTGAAAAAACCTCATGTGTTTTTCTATTTGCTTCCTCCTCATCCACATCCAGGTCCAATGTTAGGCATGCATGTGAGACATGACGTCAGTAAATTGCAACTGCAAAAAAAGAGAGAGGGATATAAATTAGAAGAAATAATTAATGGAATGATGGAAGGTGAGTAGGGGAAAATTGATAAGCCACTCACGTGTTTAAGGGTGCCACAGGCAACATACTTAACCAGGATTAAATCCATAGTGTGGTGAGATGTCTTCCAAACGTGAACTGTAATATTTCTTCTTTGAGGGCAGGTGGCAGCAGTCTGCACTGCAGCAAGAGCACAGTAGGAGGAGAGCCCCAGTGTTTGTGGGAGTATTGCGAGCCGTGGAATTGTGGAGTAGGTTTCTTTATGGAATGGTAGCTTTTTTTTTTTGTGGCTTAATTTCAGAGCCAAGGAGTCAAAACATTACTCCAAAAACGAATGAAAAATAAACAAACTAACCCCAGCTTGGGTTGATAAAATTCTTGCAAACGGTGGTAGTAGATATTGGATTTGTGAATGTAAACAAAAACTATTATTATTTATTAATTATTATTATTATTATTATTATTATTATTATTATTATTATTATTACCCTTATGCATAGATCTACTTCAATTCAAACGTTTGCAAGTTGTAAGATGTGATGGGAAATAATAAAATCAACAAAAACAAACATAGTGCATGTCAGGATTCAAAATAGATATATCAACAGAAATGAATAAATATATAGTACTTTTAGCTACCTGGAAGACTATATTAATGCTTACCTGTATGTAGGTGCTTGAAATACCTCCATTCATGGTTTAGGGGATAATTTAGAACGATCGTGCATTTTCTTAAGGTGGTCATGCCAGGACTGGCAGACCTGCGTGCATAGCATAGAAGCTGATTATGTAATACTCACCTGCGATCAAAGCCCCCGCTGCAGTGGCCGACACATCATCGGGCAGCAGCATGTAGGCCCGGAGTTACTTCGGGGTTTTGCGCTGTGATTGCCCAGAGACGCTAAACCTGCACGTTTAACAGCGGGATTACATGTCGCCAGCCGTTGTGTCGGCCACCGCAGCGAGGTTTTCGCCGATCAGTGGTATTACATAATGAGCTAGTATGCTATGCATACTAGCTCATTATGATATAGTATGCAGGTATTTGCCTTTGTCTTGCACGTATTTTATTTTTGTATTTTATTTAAAGTGGGCTTGCAACCACATTATTAAATATTTGTATTTCAAAAGCTAAAATCTCAAAGTTAGAGATTGAGAGCCTAACAAGCTAGGATCACCCTTACAGTATAAACTCTTTTTTCATGTTTACAACCTCTGAATTATTTGGGGGGGGGCCTGGGGTCAGGAAATTATAAAAAAAATAGTAAATAAAATGTTGAGGTAATCAATGTTGCCCACCCAACAAAAAATAAATCTTTGAATTATATAGACTGTGGCTGATCACAGCTTCTCATGCTTGCTGTATCTACATTGTGATTGATACTTTATCGTATATTGTATTCATGTAACATTACTTTTGGTACATACAGTATATCATGACATGCACTATATTTGGTTTTGTTGTATTTATTTTTTGGCATCGCCATCTATACTTGGAACAGGTAAATTATTAACAATATCTTTATCGATTTGATAAACATAAGAACTTAAGAAGTAGTATAATTAGAATTATTCTGTTGTAAAGCTTAGTTCTGGGTAGCCCAGCTTTGGAAGATTGACTTTCAGAAATGCCATCTGCTCCATCAGCTGTGGGGCCAGCTGGGACCTCTGTGGGCACAGAATATTTCCTGTGATAGAAAATACACGCTCACTTTGCACAGAGGTCGGGGGGCAAGAAAGTAGCTCTTGTGCCACCACAGAAAGAGCAGGCCAAATACCCCTTTTCTCATCCCAATACTCTAATGGATCTGTAGTGGAGGCCAAATGGGGTTCAGACAAGTATAATTTAACATGATCTGACACAATGCTTCTTTTCATGGTGGGCATTTTTGTGGGTCCAACTAAAGTATGTAATGCCAAACTCCAAACGTCAGGTCTTCTAGTGGAATGCTCAGCAGTGGTTGTACTAATAACAGTAGGTGATGGTGGCACAATGTCACTATCAGGCTCCTCCTGATCTTCTTCCTCTTCACCCTCTGCCGGCCTAAACAATTTTCGGTGACTGTCAAAAACCCTCTGAATTAATAGATCCCTATAGGTGGTAAGGGAACTCTGAATTATTGCCATTTTTCCTTTAATGCGTGGATCGCACATAGAGGCAAGCATTAGCTCAGGGCATGCCTCTATGAGCTCGTTCATCCTTCTATTCAATTGTCCCCTCAGTCTCTTTATAATTGCAGCTACATCTTGAACTATGCCGCCAGGCAAGGGCTCGCTTTTGTTTAGAAAGCCATCCATCTTAGTGATAAGATAGATGTAGAGAGGGATTACTTGAGCCAGACTTGCATTCTCTAGGCTCAATTTTTCTGTTACATCTCGGAAGTGGCTAAGCACAGCCACCACCTGACTAATTATTTTCCACTCCTCCCTGCTTATTGGCCTTGCTACACCAATAACATGTTCATTTGACATGGCGTGTATTGGCTTTTGCTGTTCCATGATACGTTCGAGCATCTCCAAAGTGGAGTTCCAACGGGTGGCTACATCTACCTTCAAGCGGTGCTGTGGAACGCAAGCCTTACTCTGCTCAAGTCTGAGTATGTGACTGTCTTTCACACTACGATGAAAATGGGCTGCTATTTTTCTACAACTGTCTAAGATAGCAGACAATTTTGATGTTTCACTTTCATCGTCCAAAGCAGACTTCACAACGAGATGCAGGGCGTGTGCAGAGCAACGAATGCCAACAAATCTGCCATCTCGCACTGCCTTGAGCATGTTTGCTGCAGCATCAGTGACTATAAAGCCCATCTTTGCCCGTGTGCCTGACTCCTCCCTAGCCACTGCGCCACCATTTTCTGAAGTGCACGTAAAATATTTACAGCAGTGTGCTGGTCGTCCATGACTTCAGCATGCAACAAGAATGTGCGTTGCCCATGCTCAGGAGGTTCTGCTGCCTTAGCACCTGTGCTTCTCATTCCTGCTTTTGGTTTGTTTGGTTGTGACTCCTGGGCTGCCACCAGTGAGCCGTCAATGACAAAAAGGCATGTTGCCCACTGGGAGCGCTCCACAAGTCTGTAGTAAAATGGACAGACTGGCCAGCTGCTCTGCCCAGCTCCTCTTTCAGTAATCCAACACAGGAATTATATAAAGAGGGTACAATTTTCCTACTAAAGGTAGTACGGCAGGGGAGAACATAGTGAGGTGCAACCACCTTCATGAGGTTTTTAAATGTATGTCCTTCAACTATATTAAAGGGTGCTCCCCCAACTGCTATAAGTTCCCCTATCAGACGGGTGATTTTAAGGGACTGTTGACGAGACATACCCCTTGATTGGAAACTGGGAAATTGTTGCAGCGTGGGCTGCTGTAAAGGAATGGGGCGACATGTGTCAACTACACAAGAAGTCCCTTCATCTTCCTGCCCCTTGTTGAGCCTTTTGGGGTTAATGGCAGCAGTAGTGTTGCTGCTTCCTCTCTTTTTACTAGGTGGAGCTGCAACTCCACTTTCTTCTCTCAGCAGCACCGGTGTATGGTGTGCACGGAAATGGTAATTCATCCCGGCATTGGTTAAATGGGCTATGTCTCTCCCACGGCTCACTTCCCTGCCACATAATTTGCATTTCACCATGCGCCCGTCACCAACAGTAACAAAATGTTCCCATATTTTTGATCTGCGGTTCCCAGTGGCCGGTGAGGATTGTTTTACAATTGCCTCTGGCTGATGGGTATGTGCAGCTTCCGTGTCTTTGGAGGAATTTGGTGGACTAACAATGGTGGCAGTTGCACTACTTGGATATGAAAGACATTTAGGCAAAACAACTAAGCCTGAAGAGGTTTGTAATGGTGCAGGCAATTTTTTTTTTGAAGGTGAGGAGTCGGGAAATAACAGAGGGGACTCAGGGGCAGAGGAGTAAGGACTCATAGATATAATATCCTCATGAATTTGGTTTACAAGTTGTGCATTATCCTCTATATTAAAATCTAAATCAATTCCTTCAAGGTCAAGGCCTTCAAGGGTCAGACTCTCAGGTAATTCTACTTTAGCAGCATCCTGTTCTGCCAGGTGCCTACTTGGATTAGGATTAGATACTGAACTATGAGAATGAAAAAAGATGCTGCTATTATCTGTTTCCAATATATTGTGTGCTGTTTTTACATCTGGAGGCTGAGCAATTTGCTCCTCCTCAAGCTGTAAAATTTCAAGTTTTGGCTGCCTAAAATTATGGACACTAGCAACAACCTTTGCAGGAACTGCCCGTGACCGGCATGTCTTGTAAAAAACATCTGGGGTTACAGTTGGCCTATATTCAGAAGTTGTTGTTGCTGTGTCACACTCAACTTTTTCCTCTGTTGCTTTCCTCATGGTGAGAATGTGAGAATAAGTGGGAAAAGTACAAAAATTTTTTATATTAGAAATATTATTATTGTGTTTTTTTTCAGAAAAAAATACAAATGATAATGTATTCTGAAAAATAAAGGTATTGAGGACGGAGTATGATTGTTGATTTATCAGGCCTTACACAATTGGTCAGGATTAAAATGCAACAAAGCTCTACTAATCAACTTCTACCACCACCATTTATATCTTAGTAGAGTACTGGCTGCTGCCTGGGCTGGCCTAGTACTAGACTATAATGGCACTGGTGGCTATGCTAAAGTAAAAAAAATATATAGGCAAGATAATAAAACACAGTCCTACACTGTCTCACAAAAGGGGAAAAATAACTGCAGAAAATATGAGAAAAAATGAATAGTAATCAGTGAGCACTGCATAATAAGTATAAATGTATAATTTCTAAGTGTCACCAATGAGTGAGTCACTGAGTCACAAATCCAACACCACACACACCCTGTCTAGAATGCAGTCTGACGTAGGAGAAAACTAAAATATGTCAGAGATATTTACAATTACAAATCTAGGAATGAGAATCTAGAGTATGCTTAAGAAGTTCTCTATAACAACTACAAATTAGCTCTAAGATCCACAAAACCGGTGCAACCTACCCAAAGACACCCTATCTGGACTCTGGATGGAATGAAATGCAGTCTAGCCTAGAAAAAGACACAAGGTCAAGGAGCCACTAGATAATGAGAAAGAAGCTCATTGGGGGAAGGAACAAACCTCTTCAGGGGAAGGGACAGGGCTTAGTGGCTATTGGTCAATGTCCAGAAGTATTTTAGGAGAAACGAAACTGAAATTACCTTATTTATTAAAATTCGTTGTTTTCATTTACGTTTTACGAAGATTCGTAAGTTATTTTTCGTTAGATTCGATTTTCGTATTTTATTCTTTGTTCGGCATTTTAGTTGTTTTCATTTCGTTATTCGACTATTAGTAATAGTAAGTTTGCATTTTCGTTTATTTTTCGTAATTATGATTTTATGGGGGGTGTTCGGTGTTTTCGTTAATTCTGTGTTTTCGTTCATTTTTTCTTTCGTTGTTTCTGCTTTTTTACATTTAACAGTTTCGTATATTCGTTGTTTTCCATATTCGTTAACTAGGGAAATATCGTTATTCGTTATAATTTTAGCTAAGCCGTTCGTTCATTCGTTGGTTACCGAATCAACGAAAATAACGAAAAATAACGGAAAACGTATTCGTAACTTAAAAAACTGCACATGTCTAGAACTCAGTGTGCACTTCCTGTCAGTCCGGCCGGGAACAGGAAACTGAATCTCCTGCTGCGCGGTACGGAGTACGGACTGACAGGAGGAAGGAAGAAGAGCTCTGCAACGCTACAGAGAAGGGGAAGTGACGACTTGAGGCAGCAGTGCTGCAGGCTCTCTGTAGAGTGCTCAGGCGGCTGCAGCAAATAGGAAGTTTAGCACGGCAAGGGCCCTGCTTGGGGCCCCAGGCCAGCTCGGGGCCCCAAGCAATTGCTTGGTTTGCCTGCCTTGTAGCAACGCGCCTGGGGGTAGGGTTACCACCTATCCTGGATTCACCGTCCGGGTTTTAAGTCCTGTATCCGGGTTTCAGTCCACCTAAAATCCGGACACATCAGTGGCAGCCCCGCAGCACCAGCCCTCCTGGGGGACACTTTAACTAGGGTATAGACTGATGAGGGGGGGATTATCCTGAGGGACAGGTTGACCTGGGGTGGATTATACTGGGGGACAGACTGTTCTGGGGGATTATACTGGGGGACAGACTGACCTAGGCAGGATTAAACTGGGGGACAGACTGACCTAGGGGGGATTATACTGGGGGCCAGACTAACCTGGCAGATGTACTGGGGGACAGACTGACCTAGTGGGGATTATACTATGGGAGAGACTGATCTGGGGGGGATTATACTGGGGGAGAGACTGATTTGGGGGGGATTATACTGGGGGACAGACTGACCTAGGGGGGATTATACTGGTTGACAGACTGACCTGGGGGAGGATTATACTGGGGTACAGACCGGCCTAAGGAATGTACTTGGGTACAGACTGATGTGGGGGGATTATACTGGGGGACAGACTAACCTGGGGGACAGACTGACCTGGGCGGATTATACTGGGGGACAGACTGACCTAGACGGCAGGGGCGGACTGACCATTGAGTCACTCGGGCACTGCCCAAGGGCCCCGTGCCACTAGGGGGCCCCATCAGGGTTGCCAGGCTCAGTAAAACCAGGGACAGTATGTAAAAATCTGTGTTTTTTTAGATCTGTCCCTGATATGTCCGAAACTGACATGCTTTTAATGTGAATATCCCAAGATTTAGCTGCCCTGCCTCTGCACTGCCTCCTGGCGTGGTGGCCATCTGTAAGCCAGAGGGGCCCCATAATCTTCTATTGCCCGGGGGCCCCATGAGTTGTCAGTCCGCCCCTGCTAGACGGGATTAAACTGGGGGACAGACTGACCTAGGGGGGATTATACTGGGGGACAGACTAACCTGGGGGATTATACTGGGGGGACAGACTGACCTAGGGGGGATTATACTGGGGACAGACTGACCAGGGGGATGTACTGGGGAACAGATTGACCTAGGCGGGATTATACTGGGGGACAGACTGACCAGGGGGATTATACTGGGGGACAGACTGACCTAGGGGGATTATACTGGGGGACAGACTGACCTAGGGGGATTATACTGGGGGACAGACTGACCTAGGGGGGATTATAATGGGGGACAGACTAACCTGGCAGATGTACTGGGGGGGACAGACTGACCTAGTGGGGATTATACTGGGGGAGAGACTGATCTGGGGGGGATTATACTGGGGGAGAGACTGATTTGGGGGGATTATACTGGGGGACAGACTGACCTAAGGGGGGTTTATACTGGTTGACAGACTGACCTGGGGGAGGATTATACTGGGGTACAGACCGGCCTAAGGAATGTACTTGGGTACAGACCTGATGTGGGGGGATTATACTGGGGGACAGACTAACCTGGGGGACAGACTGACCTGGCGGATTATACTGGGGGACAGACTGACCCTAGGCGGGATTATACTGGGGGACAGACTGACCTGGGGGATTATACTGGGGTGGCAGACTGACCTATGGGGGATTATACTGGGGACAGACTGACCTGGGGGATGTACTGGGGGGACAGACTGACCTAGGTGGAATTATACTGGGGGACAGACTGACTTAGGGGGGATTATAATGGGGGACAGACTGACCTGGCAGATGTACTAGGGGACAGACTGACCTAGGCGGTATTATACTGGGGGACAGACTGACCTGGGGGATTATACTCTGGACAGACTGACCTGGGGGATGTACTGGGGGACAGACTGACCTGGGGGGGTTATACTGGGGGACAGACTGACCTGGCAGATGTACTAGGGGACAGACTGACCTAGGCGGTTATTATACTGGGGGACAGACTGACCTGGGGGATTATACTCTGGACAGACTGACCTGGGGGATGTACTGGGGGACAGACTGACCTGGGGGGGGGGTTATACTGGGGGACAGACTGACCTGGCAGATGTACTAGGGGACAGACTGACCTAGAGGGATTATATTGGGGGACAGACTGACCTAGAGGGTTTATACTGGGGGACAGACTGACCTGGGGGAGGATTATACTGGGGTACAGACTGGCCTGGGGGAGGATTATACTGGGGTACAGACTGGCCTGGGGGATGTACTGGGGTACAGACTGATGTGGGGGGATTATACTGGTGGACAGACTGACCTGGGCTTCGCATTTGGCAACTTTCAGGAGGAAGGGGGAGTGGGTATTTGTTTTTGACAGGTACCTATCCTCATTTCCAGGAGACCTCGCCACGGCGAGGTCCCCCCAGAAGTTTTACCCCCCCTCCTCCTTCCCCCCACCGCCAGACCATTCACGAAGCACAGCGCGCCCTTCGCTTATGCTCAGTAGGGAACCGGGTGTTAATCCGGGAAGGCTTCACTGGCGGTTTCCCTTACAAGGAATGGCGGCGGCAGCACCTGAGAGCCGATTGAAAAATCAGCTGGGGTGCTGAGACATCCAATTTTTTGGTGGGGGGGGGGGGGGTGGGAGCTCCTCTTTAACTAACACTGTGGTGCAAGACACAGATATACACTGGGGTAGATTCAGTAACATTTGCGCTTTTTTTACGTAGGCGCAGCGCACCGTTTTTGCCCTGCGCCCCCGCAAATTTTCTGCGCTACCCTCGATTCACGGAGCAGTAGCTCCGTAAATTGTGTGTGCGCTCCGGCAAAATGCCCGGCGTAAGCGCGCGCAATTTAAATGATCCCGTAGGGGGCGGGAATCATTTAAATTTGGCGCGTTCCCGCGCCGAGCGTAGATCGCATGCTTCGTCGGGAAACTTTCCCGACGTGCATTGCGGTGAATGACGTCGCAAGGACGTCATTTGCTTTAAAGTGAACGTGAATGGCGTCCAGCGCCATTCACGATTCACTTACGCAAACTACGTAAATTTTAAATTTTGCGACGCAGGAACGACGGGTATACGTAACATTGGCTGCCCCTGTTAATAGCAGGGGCAGCCTTACGCGAAAACCGCCGTAGGCAAACGACGTAAACTGCGTACGCAGGGCTCGCGTAACGTTGTGAATCGGCGTTAGTATGCAATTTGCATACTATACGCAGAGCACAACGGGAACGCCACCTAGCGGCCATCGCAAGAATGCAGCCTAAGATATGCGGGCATAAGAGCCTTATGCCACGCATATCTTAGGCTGCAGTCGGCGTAACGAGGTTCCTGAATCAGGAGCATTCGTTACGCCGGCGCAAGTAAGCAATTGCGCTGCGTAACTATGGTTAAGCAGGCGCAATTGCTCTCTGAATCCGGGCCAGTATCTTTAACTTCCCTACATGTGGTAGTATGCTGAAATGGATTGGCACCAGAAAATATTACGGTAAGTATTTAAATACAATTTTTTGTAATATTTCATCCACCACCAGCATTTCCATCTCTCTTCACTGAATGAATGACTTGTATAGCGCTACACACATGCGAACTGAATCACTAGATGGCGCTACAGATTCATAGAAAAAAAAAAGTAATTCTAACGGTTTACTTTATCCATTTAACTACTTCCAGTCCAGGCCAATTCTCACATTCCTCTTCAGTATGAGAAGGAGCATGGGCTTTTTTTATTTATTTTTTAAGGATAATTTCACTCTTTAAAAAAATTATAAATGCTATTTTTTTTATTAATTTCTTTGCATGTGTGCATTTATTATTTTATTTTTTTGGAGCCTGTAAAGCATTGGTAGATCTGTGTGCAAGCAGATACAATCGGACAGGAAGGCTCCACAGCGCGGTGGTAGTTCATTGAAAACTACAAGCCAACAGCCGCAAAGGCTGACGGAACTTGTAGTTTTCCCTTCACAGGATAATGTGAATGAGTGACGCTGCCGGGCGGGCCATGTGTTTTTTTTTTTTTTTTACTTGTGACAGCCAGCAGATTATTATTATTATTAACATTATTGTTATTATTTTATATTATTATTATTATTATTATTATTATTATTATTATTATTATTATTATTATTATTATTAATAATAATATTATTATTATTATTATTATTATTATTATTTTATATTATTATTATTATTATTATTATTATTATTATTATTATTATTATTATTAATAATATTATTGTTATTATTTTATATTATTATTATTATTATTATTTCATATTATTATTATTATTATTATTATTAATATTTTATATTAATATTATTATTATTATTATTATTATTATTATGCTATATTATTATTATTATTATTATTATTATTATTATTATTAATAATATTATTGGAATTATTTTTCATTATTATTATTATTATTAATAACATTATTAACATTATTTTATATTATTATTATTATTATCATTAATATTATTATTATAATTATTATTTTATATTATTATTATTATTATTATTATTATTATTATTATTGTTATTATTGTTATTAATAATATTATTATTGTTATTATTATTATTATTATTATGATTATTATTATTATTATTATTATTATTATTATTATTATTATTATTATTAATAATATTATTGTTATTATTTTATATTATTATTATTATTATTATTATTTCATATTATTATTATTATTATTATTATTATTATTATTATTATTATTAATAATATTTTATATTAATATTATTATTATTATTATTATTATTATTATTAATAATATTATTGGAATTATGTTCATTATTATTATTATTATTATTAT
This sequence comes from Rana temporaria, assembly GCF_905171775.1. Lineage (NCBI taxonomy): Eukaryota > Metazoa > Chordata > Amphibia > Anura > Ranidae > Rana > Rana temporaria. The sequence continues at coordinate 477,019,763 of NC_053492.1, read as the reverse complement.
TATTATTATTATTATTATTATTATTAATAATAACATTATTAACATTATTTTATATTATTATTATTATTATTATTATTATCATTATTATTATTATTATAATTATTATTTTATATTATTATTATTATTATTATTATTATTATTATTATTATTATTGTTATTGTTATTGTTATTATTGTTATTAATGATATTATTATTATTATTGTTATTATTTTATATTATTATTATTATTATTATTATTATTATTATTAATATTATTAATATTATTGTTATTATTTTATATTATTATTAATATTATTATTATTATTATTATTATTATTATTATTATTATCTAAGGGATGTGCTTTGCAGGGGGTAAAAAATCCAGCACATCCCAGCTGACAGAAAAGAGCTCTGTATTGTTTACATATGCAGAGCTCTGTCCTGACTCTCTCCACACCGATCAGCGGGTACCAGTGGACATCCATTGGCCGGCACCCTCTGATCAGCTTCTGCTGTGTCTAATCACAGCACAGCCAGGTCACCGGCCGGGGTCTGCACCCCCCTACCCGGGAGTGCAAGGTCATGATCTGGCGCAGAAGAGCCGCTCTGCCACCGTACATCTAAGTGATGTGGTCGGCAAGCGGATATGCAGTTGTGCTCATAAGTTTACATACCCCGGCAGAATTTATGATTTCTTGGCCTTTTTTCAGAGAATACTGTATGAATGATAACACAAAAACTATTTTCTCTCTCATGGTTAGTGTTTGGCTGAAGCCATTTATTATCAATCACCTGTGTTTACTCTTTTTATATCATAATCACAACAGAAACTACCCAAATGGCCCTGATCAAAAGTTTACATACCCCAGTTCTTAATACCGTGCATTGCCCCCCTTTACCATCAATGACGGCTTGAAGTCTTTGTTGGTATTTGTGGACGAGGCTCTTTATCTTCTCAGGTGGTAAAGCTCCACGTTCCTCTTCCAGTTCCTGTAAATTCTTGGGCTGTCTCGCATGATCGGCGTGTTTGAGATCTCCCCCAGAGGGGCTCAATGATATTGAGGTCAGGAGACTGAGATGGCCACTCCAGAACCTTCACTTTATTCTGCTGTAGCCAATGACAGGTGGACTTGGCCTTGTGTTTTGGGTCATTGTCATGTTGGAATGTCCAAGTCCGTCCCATGCATGCGCAGCTTCCTGGCTGATGAATGAAATGTTCCTCTAGTATTTTTGATAACATTCTGCATTCATCTTCCCATCAATTGTGACCAAATTTCCTCCTGTGCCTTTGTAGCTCACACATCCCCAAAACATCAGCGATCCACCTTCATGTTTCACAGTAGGGATGATGGACTTTTCATCATAGGCCTTGTTGGCTCCTCTCCAAATGTAGAGTTTATGGTTGTGGCCAAAAATTCTCAATTTTGGTCTCATCTCTCCACATGACTTTGTGGCAGAAGGTTTGAGGCTTGTCTCTGTGCTTGTTGGCGTATTTTAAGCGGATACTTTGTGACATTTGTGTAGTAATGACTTTCTTCTGGAGACTCGACCATGCAGCCCGTCTTTCTTCAAGTGTCCCCTTATTGTGCATCTTGTACATCCACACCACATGTTTTCAGAGAGTCCTGTATTTCACCTGAAGTTATTTGTGGGTTTTTCTTTGCATCCCAAACAATTTTCCTGGCAGTTGTGGCTGAAATTTTAGTTGGTCTACCTGACCGTGGTTTGGTTTCCCCAAAACCCCCTCATTTTCCACTTCTGATTAGAGTTTGAACCTTGCTGATTGGCATTCTCAATTCCTTAGATATCTTTTTTTTATCCCTTTCCTGTTTTATACAGTTCAACTACCTTTTCCCGCAGAACCTTTGACAATTCTTTTGCTTTCCCCATGACTCAGAATCCAGAAACGTCAGTGTAGCACTGGATGAAAGATGCAAGGGTCTGTCAGGAGTCCAGAAACTCATTGACCTTTTATACACTCACACTAATTACAAGCAAACAGATCACAGGTGAGGATAGTGACCTTTATCAGCCATTCAAAGCCCTTTGTGTCAACTTGTGTGCATGTTATCAGGTCAAAATCACCAGGGTATGTAAACTTATGAGCATGGGCATTAGGTTAGGACGATTGTGCTACCTATGTGGGTATAAATGTTGGGAGAACTTCCTGACACTTATTAGAACCGTAGAAGCTACAACATGTCATCAGCTTTGAATGCTTTGGAGAACGGTTAAAAACTCTGTTGTGCCATTGCTATATGGGGCTCCCTTAACCACTTAAGACCCGGACCAAAATGCAGGTAAAGGACCCGGACAGTTTTTGCAATTCGGCACTGCGTCGCTTTAACTGACAATTGCGCGGTCGTGCGACATGGCTCCCAAACAAAATTGGCGTCCTTTCTTTCCCCACAAATAGAGATTTCTTTTGGTGGTATTTGATCACCTCTGTGGTTTTTATTTTTTTTGCGCTATTAACAAAAATAGAGCAAAAATTTTGGAAAAAATGCAATATTTTTTCCTTTTTGCTATAATAAATATCCCCAAAAAATGTATAACATTTTTTTTTCCCCTCAGTTTAGGCCGATACGGAATCTTCTACTTATTTTTGGTAAAAAAAAAAAAAACGCAATTTGATTGGTTTGCGCAAAATGTATAGTGTTTACAAAAAAGGGGATAGTTTTATTGCATTTTTATTAATAATTTTTTTTTTCCTACGATTTTTTCGTGACCGCCAAATTATAGCGGACACATCAGGCAAATTTTGACATGTTTTTGGGACAATTGTCATTTTCACAGCAAATGCTATATGCACTGATTACTGTGAAAATGACAATTGCAGTTTGGGAGTTAACCACTAGGGGGCGCTGAAGGGGTTAAGTGTGACCTCATTTGTGTTTCTAACTGTAGGGGGGGCGGGGCTGGACGTGTGACGTCATTGATTGTGATTCCCTATATCAGGGAACACGCAATCAATGACAAGCCACAGTGAAGAACGGGGAAGCTGTGTTTACACTCACCTCTCCCCGTTCTTCAGCTCCGGGGACCGATCGCGGGACTCCAGCGGCGATCGGGTCCCATGGCCGCAGTCACGGAGCTTTGGACTCACGGCTGGGCACTTAAAGAGGACGTACAGGTACGTGCTTGTGCCCAGCCGTGCCATTCTGCCGACGTCTATGTGCAGGAGGTGGTCCTTAACTAAGGACCGGACCAATATGCTGCCTAAAGACCCAAGGTGTTTTTACAGTTCGGGACTGCGTCGCTTTAACAGACAATTGCGCGGTCGTGCGACGTAGCTCCCAAACAAAATTGGCGTCCTTTTTTCCTCACAAATAGAGCTTTCTTTTGGTGGTATTTGATCACATCTGTGTTTTTTAGTTTTTGCGCTATAAACAAAAATAGAGCGACAATTTTGAAAAAAATGCAATATTTTTTCCGTTTTGCTATAATAAATATCCCCCAAAAACATATATCAATTTTTTTTTCCCTCAGTTTAGGCCGATACGTATTCTTCTACCTATTTTTGGTAAAAAAAATCGCAATAATCGTTTATCGGTTGGTTTGCGCAAAATTTATAGCGTTTACAAAATAGGGGATAGTTTTATTGCATTTTTTTTTTTTTTTTTTTTTTTTTTACTACTAATGGCGGCGATCAGCGTTTTTTTTCGTGACTGCGACATTATGGCCGACACTTCGGACAATGTTGACACATTTTTGGGACCATTGTCATTTTCACAGCAAAACATTTATTTAAATTACATTGTTTATTGTGAAAATGACAGTTGCAGTTTGGGAGTTAAACACAGGGGGCGCTGTAACATTTAGTGTTCACTTAGTGTGTGTTTACAACTGTAGGGGGGTGTGGCTGTAGGACTGACATCATCGATCGAGTCTCCCTAATAAAAGGGATCACTCGATCGATGCGCCGCCACAGTGAAGCACGGGGAAGCCGTGTTTACATACGGCTCTCCCCGTTCTTCAGCTCCGGGGAGCGATCGCGAGGGGGCGGCTAGAAACGAATAGCCGCGCCGTCGTCCCGGATCGCTCCCCGAGGGAACCCGACCGCCGCATGTACCCGGGGGGGTCCCGATCGGACCCCCGACCCACGTCAAGCAGAGCACGTACAGGTACGTACATGTGCCTGTCCGTGCCATTCTGCTGACGTATATGTACATGAGGAGGTCGGCAAGTGGTTAAGGAGGTTTCCCTGCCTGGTGGTAGTTTCGCCAAATGAAAAGTGAGGGAAAATCTGCACGAGATACGCACGGAACAACACAGAACTGACCGAGATTCTCCCATCCACTACTCTACTGTAAAAAAGGCCTTTTTTTTTGTTTTTGTCTTCGCTACTGTTTGAGATTTTCACTCACTCCCTTGTAAGGGTAGGTAGTAGGCAGGTAACACTTTTTCGTTGTTCCCCTCCTTGTTGGGCACCAAGTGTAGATCACATAGGAGGCCTATCTTGGGGTGGGTTCTTCTGGGCAATGCTAGGCACCTTGGATAGGGTCACTGCTTTACACACAGGGAACCTTTACTTGAACAGATGACTGAACTCTAGTTAACTCGCTTGATGTTAATAAACACCTTCATGATCACTGCTGCATTTAGGAGGGACCAGCTGAGCCAATGCCCTCGCCAACTGTCTAGCATATCTCCACTACCTCAGTCTCAGTTCGCGATGGGAAGAAGGCCTATAAAAAACGGAAACAGTATGGGAAAAAAATGTTTTTCCTCTACTTCAAAGCCGTTTTTACTTTTATTTTCTCTGGAAAAATTTGGAGAAAAAATAGTGTGGAATATGTTCTTTTACTATGATAAGTAATCATATATATATATATATATATATATATATATGACCTGGTATTCAAACTACCGTATTTATCGGCGTATAACACGCACTTTTTTCCCCTTAAAATCAGGGGAAAATCGTGGGTGCGCTATATACGCCGATCGCCGCTGTCTCAGAACGCCGCCAACAAAGACCGAGCCGAGTGTACTGCGCACTCGGCTAGGCTCGGCCACGCTCGGCTCCGCCCGCAGCCACGTGAGAGGAGCCGAAACACACCGGAAATCCGGCTCTGCACAGCTCGACCAAGGCGCCAAACTCAGACACCCAACGCTGCAACCCCCGGCAGACGGACGCGACGGACACCGACAAGGCTTGACGGACCGGCAGACGGACGCGACGGACACCGACAAGGCTGGACGGACCCCGCGCAAGGCCGCAGACGGACGCCGGACAAGACCCTGGGCTTACCCAGTGACATAGCAGAGGGTACGTCAGAGGGGGCGGGGTCACGTGACGGGTGGCCCTGCCTCCCCTATATAAGTAATGTCACAGCTGCAGCGCGTCATTCGCTGGGCTGTGTCCAGCGGTGAGAGGAGGTCGGGGATGCTGCTGCGCTGGATGGATGGATCTTCTCATCGCTGGAGCGGAGATCACCCGACGCAGGATCTTCTCATCGCTGGAGATCACCCGCAGCCGTCGCAGGATCATGACAACGCAGGAAGCCGGGAACTAGTGGATTATCACCGCTGGAGTTTTTTTCTTTTTTTTTTTATTAATAAAGGACTTTATTCTACGGTGTCTGTGTGTGTTTTTTTTTTTACAAGACTTTACACTTCCTTCGTGAAATGGTAGGGGTACAGTGTACCCCATTACCATTTCACACAGGGGGGGGTCAGGATCTGGGGGTCCCCTTTGTTAAAGGGGTCTTCCAGATTCTGATAAACCTCCCGCCCGCATACCCCCACAACCACCGGGCAAGGGTTGTGGGGGATGAGACCCTTGTCCCCATCAACATGGGGACATCCTCCCCATGTTGAGGGCATGTGGCCTGGTACGGTTCAGGAGAGAGGGGGGGGGCCGCACTCTGTCCCCCCTCTTTTTCTGCGGCCGGCCAGGTCAACGTGCTCGGATAACGGGTCTGGTTATGGATATTTAGGGGGAACCGCACGTCATTTTTGTTTTAAATTGACGGCGGGGTTCCCCTTAATATCCATACCAGACCTGAAGGGTCTGGTTATTGAATTTGCGGGGACCTCAGCGCATTTTTTTTTCCCGAACTCCGATCCCGGACCCAAACTTTTTCCAATTATTCGGGTTCGGGTCCGGGTTTGGGAAAAAACCCAAAGTCCGTCTCGAACCCAAACTTTACAGTTCGGGTTCGCTCAACCCTATTCGTAACGATAAATTTTGAATCTGAAACTTTTGATATTTTTTTTGATTTGAATGCCGCAAAGTGGACAAACAAAGAAAAATATTCATCAAATGATTACAATGAAACACTCTTTCTGCTGCTTCTTGGATCATCACAACGTGTTTCGTCACCAGCAGCATCTTCAAGTAAGGAAGTGTTACAAACCTCCCAAAAATACACAATCCTTTTATTTATAGAGAAATTAGACATAGTTTTTTGTTTTGTTAAATTTGGTTGATTCGTTCAATTTGTATTCGGAATTCTTTTTAAAATCTTTTTCCTAATTCTCTTCAAATTTAAAAATCTTTTTCAATTCAAAACATTCGTAACGATAAATTTGGAATCGATTGAATTGAAGACTTTTGATTTTTTATTATTATTATTATTATTTGAATGCAGCAAAGTGAACAAACAAAAGAAAAATCTTCATCAAATGATTACAATAAAATACTTTTTCTGCTGCTTCTGGATCATCACAACGTGTTTCTTCACCAGCAGCATCTTCAAGTAAGGAAGTGTTATAAACCCACAGCCTCCAAAAATACACAATCCATTTATTTATAGAGATATTAGAAATGTACATGATAATAAAAATGTGTTTTGTTTAGATTAGTTCATCTTGTTATTTTGTTTTGTTAAATTCGATTGATTCGTTCAATTCGTATTCGGGATTTGCATTCGGAATTCGTTGTGTCTTTTTCCTAATTCTCTTTAACCACTTCCAGACCCCCCACTGTATATATACGTCCTCTTTTTAAACATGGATATCTCAGTAACGGCAGCAGCTGCTGCCACAACTGAGATATCCATGTTTTCAGCGGGCGGCCGTGTAAACGATAACGGCGGTCTCCGCGGCGGATTCGCCGCGAGATCGCCGTTATCGGTGGCGGGAGAGGGCCCCCCCCCCTCCCGCCGCTTTTCCGCGCCCTCCGCCGCTTACCGGAGCCGTCGGTAGCGGCGGAGGAGATCCGATGCTGCCGCCTGGAGAGTGAGGACTTGAGTGAGGGAAAGATGGCCCCCACCCGTCCTCATAGCTCTGCTGGGCGGAAGTGACGTCAAAACGTCAGTCCCGCCCAGCCTCTTAAAGAGACAATTTTTTTTCTGTCATTTTTTTAAATGACAAATTTTCCTTTTTTTTTTTTTTTTTTGCATTTAAGCCTAAATATGAGATCTGAGGTCTTTTTGGACCCCAGATCTCATATTTAAGAGGACCTGTCATGCTTTTTTCTATTACAAGGGATGTTTACATTCCTTGTAATAGGAATAAAAAGTGATCATTTTTTTTTTTTTTATATTTTAGTGTAAAAATAATAAAATCAATAAAATTAAATAAGAAAACAAAAAAAAATTTTTTTTAAAGCGCCCCGTCCTGACGAGCTCGCGCGCAGAAGCGAACGCATACGCGAGTAGCGCCCGCATATGAAAACAGTGTTCAAATCACACAAGTGAGGTATCGCCGCGATCGTTAGAGCGAGAGCAATAATTATAGCCCTAGAGCTACTCTGTAGCTCAAAAAATGCAACTTATAGAATTTTTTAAACGTCGCCTATCTAGATTTTTAAGGGTAAAAGTTTGACGCCATGCCACGAGCGGGCGCAATTTTAAAGCGTGACATGTTGGGTATCATTTTACTCGGCGTAACATTATCTTTCACAATATATAAAAAAATTGGGCCAAATTTATTGTTGTCTTATTTTTTAATTCAAAAAAGTGATTTTTTTCGAAAAAAAGTGCGCTTGTAAGACTGCTGCGCAAATACGGTGTGACAAAAAGTATTGCGATGACCGCCATTTTATTCTCTAGGGTGTTAGAAAAAAATATATAATGTTTGGGGGTTTTAAGTAATTTTCTAGCAGAAAAAACTGTTTTAGTCTTGCAAACACCAAATCTGAAAAACACCTGAGGTCTTTTTTTTTTTTTAAGTTTAATTTCTCTTTATTGTTTTCCGTTTTCTTTTTATACAAAAAAAGTGTATTAAATTACAGGTAGATGATACACATTATCAATACATCATATACATGAATACAGCGATCGTATAATTTATAAATCAGCTAGATTCATATGTTCCCCCCCTCCCCCCTGCCCTCCCCCCCCTTCCACCCCCCCATTAACATTATAGGATTTTAAAGGAGAAGAAAAAAAAGAAAAAAAATGAAAAAGAAAGGAAAAGAAGAGGAAAACCTAGTAGGAGGTATCCTCGTCCAGGCTGTCGAGTGATCCAAACCCAGGAGAGTAGATTAAGAGGAGGTCAGGAGAAAGAGAGCCCGCGGGGTATTGCCAATAAGCAAGCCAAAAGTATTGGAGAGTGGGGAGACCCTGCTTTTCCTGAGGTCTTTAAGTGGTTAAATTTACCGATCTTTTTGGTTTCAAAACATTTCGTAACAATAAATTTTGAATTGAAACTTTTGATTTGTTTTTATTCGAATGCCGCAAAGTGAACAAACAAAAGGAAAAGCTTCATCAAATGATTACAATGAAATACTCTTTCTGCTGCTTCTGGATCATCACAACGTGTTTCGTCACCAGCAGCATCTTCAAGTAAGGAAGTGTTACAAACCTCCCAAAAATACACAATCCTTTTATTTATAGAGAAATTAGACATAGTTATTTTGTTTTGTTAAATTTGGTTGATTCGTTTAATTTGTATTCGGAATTCGTTTTATGTCTGTTTCCTAATTCTTTTCAAATTTACCAATCTTTTTCAATTCAAAACATTCGTAACGATAAATTTGGAATCGATTGAATAGAAGACTTTTGACTTTTTTATTATTATTATTATTATTATTCGAATACAGCAAAGTGAACAAACAAAAGAAAAATCTTCATCAAATGATTACAATAAAATACTTTTTTCTGCGGCTTCTGGATCATCACAACGTGTTTCTTCACCAGCAGCATCTTCAAGTAAGGAAGTGTTACAAACCTCCCAAAATACGCAATCCTTTCATGTATAGAGAAGTTAGACACGTCCATTAGGAAAACAATTGTTTTGTTTAGATTAGTTAATCTAGTTATTACATTTCCTTAAATTTGGTTGATTAGTTCAATTTGTATTCGGGATTTGTATTCAGAATTTGTTTTATGTCTTTTCCAAATTTACAGAGCTTTTTCGATTTGAAACATCTGTAACGATAATTTTTTTTTATTCGAATGCGGCAAAGTGAACAAACAAAAGAAAAATCTTCATCAAATGATTACAATGAAACACTCTTTCTGCTGCTTCTGGTTTATCACAACGTGTTTCTTCACCAGCAGCATCTTCAAGTAAGGAAGTGTTACAAACCACGACCTCTCAAAAATACACAATACTTTCATTTATAAAGAAATTCATCAAATGATTAGAATGACTCTTTAAATCACTTTTGCCTTAAAAAAAAGCATTGTTTGAATTGTACTCTAATAACACACACAGTCTTTGATTTCAGAAATATATTTACAGTTCAAATTCAACTGGAATATGATGTAAAGTTGAATTCGAATTTCAAATAGAATGTTTTGGAAATTCGGAACAAATTTTGTTTTGTATTCGGAGCATTCGGTAAACTTTGTTTATACTGTAATTCGGGTATTCGGATATATCCGAATCTCCGAAATAACAAAAAACAACAAAACAACAATAAAAATAACAAAAAAATTGTCTGAATATTTATTCGGAACGAAACGAACCGCACATGTCTAAGAGAAAATCAGGAGAACATTCATCAAGTTCTTCATACTAATTAGTTTAGCTTTATAACCTTTAAATGATATGTTTATTGTGCTCCATCACCACAGCATAATGTGTCCCTATAGTCTGATCATTAAATATTTATTTTTTCTTTTCCTTCTCTCAGTAAATAGGTGAGACCGACATCTAGAGATTGGAAACATTTCCACATTTCTGCTGAGAGCAAAGCTGCAACTTGCAGACATTGTGAGAAGAAATGTTCTTTTTCAAATGCTACAAGGAGGACAAACCCCATTCCGGCATGCCAGAGGTGCTCTGAAGACATTAAGAAATACTTTATGGAATGAAATGATGAGTTCTTCCAGAAACACTCTTTCTGCTGCTTATGGATCATTACAACGTGTTTCTTCAACAGCAGCATCTTCAAGTAAGGAAGTGTTACAAGCCAAGGCCTCCCAGTAATACACAATCCTTTCATTTATAGAGAAATTAGACATGTGCATGATGAAAACATTTGTTTTATTTAGGGTAGTTAATCTAGTTAAGAAATACTTTATGGAATGAAATGATGAGTTCTTCCAGAAACACTCTTTCTGCTGCTTCTGGATCATCACCACGTGTTTCTTCAACAGCAGCATCTTCAAGTAAGGAAGTGTTACAAGCCAAGGCCTCCCAGTAATACACAATCCTTTCATTTATAGAGAAATTAGACATGTGCATGACAAAAAAAATTAGTTTTGTTTAGGGTAGTTAATCTAGTTATTTTGTTTTGGTAAATTCGGTTGATTCGTTCAATTCGTATTCAGGATTCATATTCATAATTCTTTATGTCTTTTTCCTAATTCTCTTCAAATCTACCGATCTTTTTCCATTCAAAACATTCGTAACGATACATTTTGAATTGGTCGAATCGAAAAGGTAGGTGAGACCAACATCTAGAGATTGGAAACATTTCCACATTTCTGCTGAGAGCAAAGCTGCAACTCGCAGACATTGTGAGAAGAAATGTTCTTTTCCAAATGCTACAAGGAGGACAAACCCAATGCCGGCATGCCAGAGGTGCTCTGAAGACATTAAGAAACACTTTATGGAATGAAATGAGGAGGACCAGAATGAAAGTGGGAGGAGCTTTTCCCTCCAGAGTTCTCCTTCCAGAAACACTCATTCTGCTGAGGGGGCGGGGTTACCTGTTGTCATGTATAGGTGAAATGTCTTATCATATCATCACAGTCCTTGTTATTCTATTTGTAATAAATAAAAAGACATTTTTGAAAAAAAAAAAAACAAGTTTAGTTTATTTACTGAATAAGCTACACTTTTATTTCGAGCATAATACTTTTATATACATTTCACCTTCCCAGTGCAACAAAATGACTTTCAATTTGTTCAATTACTCCACAATGAAGTTATTATACATTTTTCCAAAATGTTTCCAGAACAAAAACCTTTTTTTTTTCATGCCTTTACAATTTCGGAAAATTTGATATCTCTACTCACAACAATGGAACTTTTAACTCTTCCTCTTCCATGCCTGTGGACGGGCTGAGGACCTCTGCGGTGCTGACCTGCTCCTGTTGCTATGGGAGACGGACCGCTCACAGAGAGAGTGCCCGATAACAACTCTTCCTGCAAGAGGCGCTGTCCACCCGTCACACACTTATGACAAGCTGCTAGAGAGATCTTCGTTACCCTTGGTAACCCTCTGTGTCTTCACACTGTAAACACTCCGGTACTGTGTTTTCACACCCCCCAGTGTGTTTAACTGACCCAGGCTGTAGACTATGGGCTAGATTCAGGTTAGGGCGACGTAAATTTGTGCGGGCGTATAGCGTATGTTATTTACGCTACGCCGCCGCACAATTTAGAGAGGCAATTGCAGTATTCACAAAGCACTTGCTCCGTAAGTTGCGGCAGTCGTAGCATAAATCTGCCGGCGTAAGCGCGCAAATTCAAATTGTCAAGAGGTGGGCGTGTTTTATGTAAATAAAAACATGACCCCACGTAATGACTTTTCTCACGACCGGCGCATGCACCGGCGTTAACGTATCCCAGTGTGCATGCTCCTAATCATGTCGTAATAGTCAATGCTTTTGACGTGAACGTAATTTACGACTTACGCAAAGGACGTAAACAACGCAAAAATTTGACGTGTCCCGACGTCCATACTTAACATTGGCTATGCCTCAATAGCAGGAGTAACGTTACGCCAGAAAAAGCCTTACGCAAACGATGTAAAAAATCCGCCGGACACACGTACGTTTCTGAATCGGCATATCCAGCTCATTTGCATATTCTACGCTGAAATCGACGGAAGCGGCCACCTAGCGGCCAGCGGTAAATATGCACCCTAAGATACGACGGCGTAGGAGACTTACGCCTCTCGTATCTTAGCCTAATTTAAGCGTATCTGGTTTCCAGAATACGCTTAAATTTACGACGGCGTAGATTTAGAGTTACGACAGCGTATCTACTGATACGCCGGCGTGACTGTCTCTGAATCTAGCCCTATGTGTGCCGGTTACTTGCATTACACCCCTTAAATAATTTCAGACCAGGCAAAGGCAAAGTTTTAAACGCTTTACTGAAAAACTCTCAGCCAAACAGAACCAAAATGCAGTCTTTTCCTGTAGCTGCCCCAGCATACCTGCCCAGGATAGAGAGTAGACCATTTATGGCAGAGTCCACAGGTGACAGATCAGGGCCGCTGTTAGTTAGAAATCATGGGGCTCCGTACAGCCTTGCTGACAAGGCCCCCCCCCCCCCCCCGCCAACCCTGCCTACACACCCCCAGGGTGCAGTGGAACTGTGGCACTAACTTTATTCACCTACATCCAAAAATGAGAACAGGTTCCTCTTCTGTTCCAACCTCCTCTGTTGACCTAACGGGGCCCAGGAAAATGTAATTTAGGCAGTAGTAAGTAGTAGCGGTGTGGTCTACATAGTAAAATACATTTTTTCATTTAGGCAGAAATTAATAATAAAGCTGCCCTGCCCCCCCCCCCCCTGTTTAGATGATGGGGCCTGGGCCAAGTACAAAAGGACTGATTGTACTGCCTTACCAGTGGCTCTGGGTAGGTCTCCAGAACTGGTGTCGTTGGGCAAATTGTAGAACTTGGAGGTCCTGCACTCTGTAGAAGGCTGTTTATCCAAGGGTACTCTGGCAACAGACTGGACGGACAGACTCCAGCAATGGGCAACATATCTTACACTATGCATGCCCCCAGATCGGACTCCTGTCCCATTTTTATACAGCACAGGACTAGTTGGTTGGACCCAAGAAAACTCACAAGACGAAAGCATGTTAACTGTTAACCCTCCGGCTGGGGGCAGTGTTAAATTCAACCTTGCTTACGCCCTCTCTAGAGAAACTATGTCGACGGGACAATAAAGCGAAACTAAACCCATCGATTTACAGTTTAAAAAAACAGTTCGATTCACGGCACGTGCCAGGAATGTAACTGTTACATTGAATGTGTTCTCAACCGGACTGTCAAACTATCCAATGGTTGGCGTCATAGCTGATCACATGTGCAGCACCAGTTGAAGATCAAACAGAGGCCAAGATGGCGGCTCTCTTGGCTGAAAGTGATTAGATGGCTTAGTTCACTTTAAAGTGGAACTAAACCCTCCTATCATTTTCAGCCAAGGAAGCTGCCACCTTGTCCTCTGTTTGATATTTAACAACTTGCCGACCAGCCGCCGTCGTTTTACGGCGGCAGGTCAGCTCCCCTGCGCGAGAGCACGTAGCTATACGTTGGCTCTCGCGCAGACCACTAGGGGCCCCCCGCTCTCCCCCGACTCCCGTGAGCGTGCCCGGCGGGCGCGATCGCTGCCGGGCACACGCGATTGCTCATTAGAGAGCGGGGACGGGAGAGAAATGCTGATCTTCTGTTCATACAATGTATGAACAGAAGATCTGTCATTTCCCTAGGAGGCACCCCCCCTACAGTTAGAACACACCCAGGGAACATACTTAACCCCTTCCCCGCCCCCTAGTGTTAACACCTTCACTGCCAGTGGCATTTTTATAGTAATCCAATGCATTTGTATAGCATGATCGCTATAAAATGCCAATGGTTAAAATGTGTCAGAAGTGTCGCCATAATCTTGCAGTCCCGAAAAAAATCGCTGATCGCCGCCATTACTAGTAAAAAAAAATTTTTGAATAAAAATGCCATAAAAATACCCCCTATTTTGTAAACGCTATAACTTTTGCGCAAACCAATCAATAAACGCTTATTGCGATTTTTTTTTACGAAAAATATGTAGAAGAATACGTATCGACCTAAACTGAGGAAAAAAATATTTTTTTTTATATTTTTGGGGATATTTATTACAACAAAAAGTAAAAAATATTCATTTTTTTCAAAATGGTCGCTCTATTTTTGTTTATAGCGCAAAAACTAAAAACTGTCAGTTAAAGCGACGCAGTGCCGAACCGCAAAAAGTGCTCTGGTCTTTGACCAGCAATATGGTCCGGGGGTTAAGTAGTTAACTGGCAGAGAAGGAGCTGCCTTGGGCGCAGTGAAGCGAGGGGCCAAAGAATGAATGCAGGGTGGTCCACCTATTCTTCGGCACGCAGTTCTGGATCCTTGCCCTGGGAGCTAAACAACCCTGTCCCGGTACTGGTGTAATGACATTTTAGGAATATTTTTAAATGTTTTTGCCCTTGGTAGCAGGTCTTTTATTTTTTAAACCAACTCAGGATCATTCCCCATCTGGGCATCCAAAATTCCAAATGAAAATGAATGACATGTGCAGCATCATGGCAGTTGAAGATCAAACAGAGGCCAAGATGGCGGCTTCCTTGGCTGAAAATGAAATGGCAGTGTGATCCTTAATGGCCTTCTATAAAAACCACCAATAGGAAGTATGTAGGTGGGGTGCAGCGGCAATAACACACACAGTCCAAGCGGGATGTAAAGAACTTGTATTGAAGTAATGCAAAGACAGTTTACAATAAACCCGGTGGGAGACAGCCCAACCCGGGAACACTCACAGGGGTCCCAACTGCGTGTAGAGATCAGGTTTCAGCACTTGTTAGGAGGGGGCAGAATGTGGCCTTGGACGTCTCCGGCCCAATCGGGAAGATGTCCAGAGAAGTTGCAAATCCTATGCTTTCCCTCCTTGTCTGGAACCTTTCCCTATCGTTAGTTCTGTCCACTGACGGATAGCTGACCTGTCCCTACTCTACCCTATGTGTTTGTAGCACGTTGGGACCCCTTCGGGGTAAGACCATGCTATATCAAGATACCTCTCAACTCAACCCAAAATGCGTGCCAAGCCTGACAGGCAGGGCCTTAAATAGGTTCTGTCTGACCCAAGATGGCTGCTAGAGTTACATGGGGTGGCAGCATCCAATTGGATAGCTTCCCCAGTGACCCAGGAAACCATAGAGGAAACGTGTTCCTCTTGACTTCCCCTCCAACTGCAATGCTGCTGCAGAAGAGCGCCACCTGCAGCGAGAAAGCAGACTGCACCTCCCTACAAGTATTTGGAGTTTTCTAACAGGGATATAAAAAAAACTGACTTCTTATTTAAGCAGTCTTTGTTTTACATGCAAAGGATTTCAGCTCTTATAAAAAAAAAATACCCAAGTAGAAGCTCTACGTGCAAGTCTGCTACCCAGCATTGTAGATGTGTTTGACTGGCTCACGCCCTGTTGGCATCTTTGGCACTGGCACCATTTAGCGCTCTATTCGAGTGGCTCTGAAGGGAAACTCTTTTGACCAAAATGCATGAAGGGATTGAAATGGGTTGCCTCACTGGTTCAGCAAGAATAGGGGTGGGTACCATCATCCTGTGTATGATAATTGGAAGAAAGGGGGGAGGAGATAAATCAAGGGCTACTCCAGAACGGGACCCTGATTGCTGGCGATCAGGGTCCCGTTCTGGAGTAGCCCTTGATTTATCTCCTCCCCCTTTCTCCCAAAATGCATTAAGGTAAAAAAATGTCCCAGTCTGTCAGTCCTCACTTAGTCCAGCGCTGTGGCTCTCTTCTCTCTCTATCAAGACCAACAGGCAGCAGTGGGAGCCATTGGCCCCTGCTGCTGTCAATCAAATTCTGGGGTGGGGCTGAGCCATGTGTGTGTGTGTGTGTCTATGGACGCACACAACAGAGCTTGGGAGAACACCCACACGTGTGCCCAGATAGGAAGTGGTGGCACATAAAGAAGTGAGGGAGCCAAGAGCGCCCTTCAGGGGACCCCAAAAGAGGAGGATCAGGGCCACTTTGTGCAATACCGTTGCACTCACCAGGTAAGTATAAACCTGTTTATTATTTTAATAAAAAAAAAGCCTTTACAACTCATTTCAAGAGAATTCTTGTCCCGGTTACATAAAGTCAAGAATAACCAACTGAGACCACCATGGGCCTGTAGAGCTGACCCAGCTTTCTAAGGTTCACAATTAAATGTTTGGCACAACTTGAAAAATATTTATTGGTATATTTTCTACCAGTATGGTGATCCTGCCAGTCCTCCCTATTGTCCCTATTGGGACTTAGACAGTCTCCTGGGTTATATTACTCTTGCTCCGAGGATAACGTCTTTGTGTTTCGTGGGACACAATGGTGCCACTGGTGTCTCTACAGGCAGGCCTTGTAGCTGATAGCCATAGTTGACTTTGCCGCAAGGAAGTGGCGGAACCTAAACAGAGGCACTTCCTGAATGTTTGAAGTCAGTGTGGACGGCTGTAGTAATACGAGGAGCCTGGGAGTCTACTGGCCGTTACCCTGGGGGCAACAGGGCAGCCCCCCTCAATAACTGTGTTCTTGTTCTCAGGGACTGGTTCCTCGGAGGAGAAATGGTTTTGTCCACCGCCTTCCCAGTAAACCACGAGCCGTACGTTGGATTCCAAGATTTTTGAATTTGTTTCTGTTGTGAAGCTCATTTGACGGGTTAGCTTGAGCGAAGACCAAGTTGCCATTGTCCACCTTCTGAGAACGGTCTAGGTTCCGCCTGTCCCTTCGGTTCGGCATGAACCCTGTTTTGGACTTTTCTAGTGGGTGAGAATGGAGGTGGAGAGCGAGGCTTGCATTTGTCTTCTTTCCCTGATTTTTCAGGGTCACCAGGAGTGGCGGGATCACATCTGGATCTTCTGGTCTAGTTGGAACCTTTTCTTCTTCCTCCACCAAAGGTCCGTATTCCACAGGAAGGGGCGTGTTATAACATCAGGGTCCTGCAGAAAAAAGAAAAAATAATAGCGGTGAACAAATCAACGTTTGATCGTTTTAGGTACAAAGTTCTTTCAAAAACTGGGTTGGAACTAGGGTTGTCCCGATACCATTTTTTTAGGACCGAGTACAAATACCAATCCTTTTTTTCATGTACTCGCCGATACCGAATACCGATACTTTTTTTTAAATGTGTCCCCAAATGCAGCCATGTCCCCCCACATATGCAGCCATGTCCCCCCACATATTGCAGCCATGTCCCCCACATATTGCAGCCATGTCCCCCCATATATCCAGCCATGTCCCCCCATATATCCAGCCATGTCCCCTACATATATCCAGCCATGTAACCCACATATATCCAGCCATGTCCCCCCATATATCCAGCCATGTCCCCCCACATATATCCAGCCATGTCCCCCCACATATATCCAGCCATGTCCCCCACATATATCCAGCCATGTCCCCCACATATATCCAGCCATGTCCCCCACATATATCCAGCCATGTCCCCCACATATATCCAGCCATGTCCCCCCCATATATCCAGCCATGTCCCCCATACCTAGATGATGCCGCCGCCGCTGCCACGTTAATCAGCGTGCGGGGAACATTACAGCTTTCGTTTGAATAGCTGTGTTCCCCGCCAAGCCGTGTATAGACACTCCCCCTTGCTCGGGATTGGACAGATCACCCGTCAAATCCCGAGCAAGGGGAAGTGTCTATACGCGGCGTGGCGGTGAACACAGCTATTCAAACGAAAGCTGTAATGTTCCCCGCACGCAGATTAATGTGGCAGCGGCGGCTTTCCGGTATGCAGCGGTGGCGGTGGTGGGTTTGCGGCGGCGCCGCGTTGTGGCAGTGGGGGGGGGACAAGTATTCGGCCAGGCATCGGGGGCATTTGTGGGAGTACAAGTACTCCCGCAAATACTCGGAATCGGTCCCGATACTGATACTGGTATCGGTATCGGGACAACCCTAGTTGGAACCCTACTATTATTATTATACAGGATTTATATAGCGCCAACAGTTTGCGCAAGCTTTTATTGGGGAAGACAATTACAATACAATTTAACAGGGCCGCTGATAGGGGGGGACCACCAGCCCTCCTGTAGAGGGCCCTGGCACACAGAGGGGCCCGGACAACAGGAGGATTGCTAGAGAACAATGCCCACCATGTCTCTTCGCCCAGGTTTCTTCCCCTCTCCCTCCCGCTGACTTTTAGCTGCTGGGTGATAAACATGGAGGGATAATGAACCTGGCCTGCTGTCACTGAGCTCCTTCCCTTGCTGGAAAGAGTAACTTAGAAAGGGTTGTGCTAGGGAGGAGGGATTTGTGGGAATGTGTCCTAGGAGACAGGGCCGATCCCAGGGTCACAGGCGCCTGGGTGCAGAAATATTTCTGGCGCCCCCACATCGGCGTGGTCATTTTACTAACTCCTCCCCTTTACAAATGTTTCTATGGCAATGACTCAACCACAGAGATGCTCCCCCACAAAGTCTTCATTACCCCGGGATCCTTACATGATCTCTTTACAATAAACAAAATACAGGAAGAGAAGCAGAGAACTTTATTGGGACCTGGAGGGGGGGGGCCTCTGTGATGGACACAGAGAGGGCTTCTGTTAGAAAGACCCCCAGACATACTGCAGACATAATACAGGCGATGGTCAGAGACTGCAGACATAATACAGGAAATGGTCAGAGACTGCAGACATGATACAGGAAATGGTCAGAGACTGCAGACATGATACCGGAGATGGTCAGAGACTACAGACATGATACAGGAGACGGTCAGGGACTGCAGACATGGTACAGGAGATGATCAGAAACTGCAGACATGATATAGGAGATGGTCAGAGACTGCAGACATGATATAGGAGATGGTCAGAGACTGCAGACATACAGTAGTACAGGAGATGGTCAGAGACTGCAGACATGATATAGGAGATGGTCAGAGACTGCAGACATACAGTAGTACAGGAGATGGTCAGAGACTGCAGACATGATATAGAAGATGGTCAGAGACTGCAGACATGATATAGCAGATGGTCAGAGACTGCAGACAATAGTACAGAAGATGGTCCATTAGACCCCTTTCACACTGGAGGTTTTATTTCAGGCGCTTTAGCGTTAAAAATAGCGCCTGAAAAAAAGCCTCATCTGCAATCTCAGTGTGAGAGCCCGGATGCTTTCACATTGGAGCGGTGCGCTGGCAGGACGTCCAAAAATGTCCTGCAAGTGGCTTCTTTGAGGCACTTTAGTGTGTGTATACACATTGGCGCCCCCACCTCTGCACGCGCCTGGGTGCAAAGCACCCTGACTAGGATCGGCCCTGAGGAGAGGGATTGAAGAAAGAAGATTTGTGCTGGGAGGGGAGATGGGGGTGATTGTGTATCAGGAGCCAGTGGGGGAATTTGGGGGCTAATAGGAGGGGATTGGGGGAATTGTGCAGGCAGGGGGATTTGTTGTACTAGGAGGGGGAATTGGGGTGGCATTTGTGTCCATTAATAATAATTTTCATGTATTTTGTGTATGTGTGTGGGGGGGCGTCAGGTAGGCTGTAAGTGGCCCCATGATTCCTAACAGCAGCCATGTAATTCAATACAGAAGGAATCAGAGGGCCCTGCTGGTTAGAGCTTACAGTCTAGAAGGGGGGGGGGGGGGTCAAGTGGAACAAAGGGTAGTAGCTTTGGGGGGATGATCAGATGGACAAGATGAAAATACCCCTCTAAGGTAGTAGGAGCGGCAGAGCGGTGGTGTGTAATTCAGATTTTTTTTTTTTTTTTATTCTACACTGATTGGTTTTGAAATTGCTCCAGCCCCTGTTCAAATTTAATCCAGGGACAAAACCGGGGACAGACTTGGTCCAGGGACAGTGTCCTCAATCTGGGGACTGTCCCTGGAAACCAGAGATGTCTGGTCACCCTACCCTAAACATCAGGTCCCCCATATGTGTGTCCCCATACTCAGGTGTCCCATCACAGTGCTTCTATACATCAAGTGTACATAAGGTTCCCCAGCAGTGTGTCCTCAACATCAGGTTCCCCCATATGTGTGTCCCCATACATCAGGTTCCCCCATTACAGTGTCCCCATTCATCAGATGCCCCCATTACAGTGTCCTCATTCATCAGGTGCCCCCATTACAGTGTCCTCATACATCAGGTTCCCCCATTACAGTGTCCCCATTCATCAGGTGCCCCATGAGTGTGTCCCTAAACATCAGGTTCCCCCATGAGTGTGTCCCTAAACATCAGGTTCCCCCATGAGTGTGTACCTAAACATCAGGTTCCCCCATGAGTGTGTAGCTAAACATCAGGTTCCCCCATGAGTGTGTCCCTAAACATCAGGTCCCCCCATGAATGTGTCCCTAAACATCAGGTTCCCCCATGAGTGTGTACCTAAACATCAGGTTCCCCCATGAGTGTGTTCCTAAACATCAGGTTCCTCCATATGTGTGTGTCCCCATTCATCAGGTGCCCCCATTACAGTGTCCTCATTCATCAGGTGCCCCCATTACAGTGTCCCCATTCATCATGTTCCCCCATGAGTGTGTCCCTAAACATCAGGTTCCCCCATGAGTGAGTACCTAAACACCAGGTTCCCCCATCACAGTGTTTCCATACATCAAGTGTCATACATGAGGTTCCCCCATCACAGAGCCCATGTACATGAGGTTCCCCCATATGTGTGTGTCCCCATTCATCAGGTGCCCCCATTACAGTGTCCCCATTCATCAGGTGCCCCCATTACAGTGTCCCCATACATCAGGTTCCCCCATCATAGTGTCCCTATACAGTATATCAGGTTCACCCCATCACAATGCCCCCTTACATCAGAGTTGTGCCCCCCCCTGCAATTAAGCTAACTTCTCCTTCCTCTCCCACGCTGAGACTAAGGTGAGTTCTCAGCTCCATCTCTCTTGCACCCCCTGCTCGAAGCAGAAGAAAGCGGAATCCTCTCTCCAGCAGAGGCCAGCCGCTGTTCCCTCTGGCAGCAGTGACACTGCAGTTACTCCTATCAAAGAGGAGCGACCAAATCACCAGTGCACTCCTCCAAACACATCGCCCTGATCAGGGGCCCCCCAATGCACCTGGGGCCCGTGGGCAGTGCCCAGGTGTGCCCATTCACTATAACGGCCCTGCAAGTCCTTACTGTAATTAATAACCTCCAGATCATTATAGGTTAAACACAGCATGAGAAAAACGCTCCTCAGTCCTAGGAGGAATCTTTTGGCTCCACATCCCCAGTAGCTTGTCTCTCCTCTTGGTGGCGCTCACACTGGCTTTTCAGTTCGGCAGACAACCATTAAAGGGTATGTGTCACTCTCCAAAATAAATGAAACTCTCCATGGTCCAATATCGTTTAAGATACACACAATAAAAATTTTTTTTTTTTTTTGCTATAACCAGTTTTTGTTCCTCCTTGATGAATCCTGTCTGGGCTGTTTTACCCCCCTCTTCCCTTTTTTCAATATATGCAGGATTTATTCTCAACAATAACTAGCAATCGCTCACAGGCGTAATGTTAGGATCGATCATTTGCATACAGAATCACCACCCAAACTTACGGCGTGCGTGATGACTTCCCGGACCAACCCCCGCCCGACGCGTTTCGTGATAGGTCACGTCTTTTAGGGAACAGGTCACCAACCTATCTCGTAGCTTCTCATTCTTTCCCCACACTCCCTGTTCACTAGAATTGCAAATGTTCTACTTTATCATCTCCCTGACTCAGATTGACTCTCCCCCCCCCCCCTGTTCCCCCCGGACCAGAATAAGGGGCGCATAAGACAGCTCTCCAGCCCCAGAGCCCTTTATCGCTGTCTATTTTAACTACACGTCTGAGGCCAGTTTATTTTATCAAACGACTGAATGAGGAACTGCAAAGGAGTAACTCTCGAAATAATGAGGCGATGTCAGCGCAGAGCGCGCACGAAGACGAACTACGGGGCCGGACTTTCGCAATCAATCACAAATATTTATTAATAATTCAGATTGATTTCTCTGGAAGCGTCCAGCCTCTGCAAATCATAATATTAGTGAATTTGACAAACTGTTCGCCGCTCAGTAATCGCTCTCTCTCTCCTTTATGTGGGTATTTAATTTTCTGATAAGCGCACACAATTTTTAGGCAGCAGATATTTCTTCGTATTATTGACTGGCCCCGGCGTAAAGACTTTTCCTGCAGGGAGTAGGAAAGCGAATGATAAAATGTAACCACTCAGTGACCGGGGCCTGGAAGCGGCAAGCCGAAGATTCTTCATTTTATTGCATTTTATTACTCTGACAAAAGGCGAGGCGAGTGCGCTGGGGGTACTACGGATATTGTACTGTTCTGTGAAGTGCCCGGCACCCTTATAAATTCATTAACTCTTCCATGCCGCGCCTATTCTGCCACTTCTCTCCTTCATGTAAAAATCATATTTTCTTTGCTAGAAAATTACTCAAAACCCCCAAACAATATGGCCCGGATTCACAAAGCACTTGCGCAGACGTATCTTCAGATACGCCGCGTAAGTGCAAATATGCGCCGTCGTATCTCTGCGCCGGGCCCACAAACTAAGATACGCCTAAAAACAGGCTTTATCCCACCGACGTAACTTGCCTACGCCGGTGTATCTTGGGCGCATATTTACGCTGGACGCATTTGGCGCTCCCATTGATTTTCTATTCACATATGCAAATGAGGGAGATACGCCGATTCACGAACGTACGTGCGCCTGACGCCAGTGCGCGTAAAGTCATATGTCCGGCGTAAAGTTATGCCCATAAAAGAGGTTTGTAACTCAGCAGCATCCATGCAAAGGGCTGCACCAGGGAACACAAGCCGACGTATTTTACTTAGTTTACGTTAGGATGTGAATATGGCTGAGCGTAGGTTACGTTCACGTCGTAGGCAGTGATCCGACGTATCTTAGGGAGTAGTTCCGACGTGATTCTGAGCATGCGCACTTGGATGCGTCCATGCGCTGTTCTTTATACGTATCTGTCTAACGCTCGGCCCCCATCATTTGCATGGGATCACGCCTCATTTGCATGGCTCACGCCCACTTCCACCTACGCCGGCTAACGCCTAGGAAACCCAGCGCAGTTTTGGCAGCACTGGCTTTGTGAATTCAGTGCTTGCCTCTCTGCGCTGCGTCGGCGTAGCGTAAAGGAGATACGCTACGGCGGCATAAATGTGCGCCGCTGTCTGTGAATCAAGGCCTATATATATTTATTTTTTTCAGACACCCTAGGGAATAAAATGGCGGCTATTGCAACTTTTTATCTCGCACGGTATTTGCGCAATAATTTTTAAAACGCCTTTTTTTTTTTTAAACGGTTTCATGAATTAAAAAATAACAAAACAGTAAAGTTAACCCAATTTTTTTTTGTATAATATGAAAGACGATGTTACGCAGAGTAAATAGATACCTAACTTGTCACGCTTTAAAATTGCGCACACTCATGGAATGGCACCAAACTTCGGTACATAAAAATCTCCATAGGCGACGCTTTAATTTTTTTTTACAGGTTACCAGTTTAGAGTTACAGAGGAGTTCTAGGGTTCTTGAATTATTGCTCTCGCTCTAACGCACGCGCCGATACCTCACATGTGTGATTTGAACGGCGTTTACATATGTGGGCGGGACTTACGTGCATGTTCGCTTTTGGGCGCGAGCTACGGGGGACAGGGGCGTTTTAATTTTTTTTTTTATATATATTTTTTTTTTTTTTTTACTTGTTTGTTTGTTTTTTGCACTTTTGTTTACATTTTTTTATCGCTTTTATTCCTATTACAAGGAATGTAAACATCCCTTGTAATAGGAATAGTGTGTGACAGGTCCACTTTATGTAGAGAGGCGGGGTCAATAAGACCTCCACATCTCTCCTCCAGGCTGGAAATCATGAGATCGTGAAAAAAAATCACTGATCTCTTCCTTTCAGCCGCGATTGCGGCTTTGTTTACTTCCGGGTACCCGGGCGTGACGTCATAACGTTGCGTCCGGGCCTCCGACGGTCATAGATATGATCGGTGACCATCTGGTCACCGGACATCTCTATGCTCTTCATTCGGCGCCCCGGCCCGATTAATTTATCCGTGTCTCCGATGGCACGGGAGAGCCCAGAGAAGCACTGGATGGCGGCGGGAGGGGGAACGTCCCCTCCCGCCGCCTGTAAGAACAATCAAGTTGCGGAACCGCCGCTATGATTGTTCTTATGGTGCGCAGAATCGCGCCTGAAAAAAGAATATCTGAATGATGCCTGTAGCTGCCCCCATCATTCAGATATCTCCCACTAAAGTCCAGGATGTCATATGACGTCCCTACGGTACGGAAGTGGTTGATGTTACAGAGGCATATAAACAGAGAATATGCTTGTAATAGAGGCGCATGCCTAGGATTTGGGGACACATAGAGGCAAAAAGAAGGAAGCATTCAAGTCCCGGATTTAGTTCCACTGCATGGTTTTCCTCCAGGAGCTAATATTCCCTCCCACCACCCGAAATGGTGTCTAATCTGTGCATATTGACCAGTTTCAGCTTCTGTACAGTGTGTCTATGAGGGGATCTCCAATCTACCTCGAGGAACGTTCTGCCCAGCTCATGCGGTATTTGCCTCATTCGATGCACACGCACCCCTCCTTGTGGGACACTTCAGTAGACTCCTAAATGACCTCCAGGTCACATTCCATCCATTAAGGTTACTACTCCAGTAAGGTTCCTAAATGACCTCCATGTCCCTTCCCTCCTGATGTCTTAGCTTTAGTAGCCTTCTAAAGGACCTCATGTCACCTTCCTCCCAGTGATGCTACTGCTATAAAGTTTCCTAAAATGACCTCAATGTAACTTCCCTTCCAGTTATTGAGCTACTCTAGTAGACTCCTAAATGTTCTCCATGTCAAATTCCTTCTAGTCATGTTACTGCTCCTGCAGACCCCTAAATGACCGATATGTAATATTCCAACTAGTGATGCAACTGCCCCAGTAGACTAATAAATGACCTCCATGTCCCCTCCCTCCTCAAGATGCTACTGCCCCAGTAGACTAATAAATTACCTCCATGTCCCCCTCCCTCCTCAAGATGCAACTGCCCCAGTAGACTAATAAATGACCTCCATGTCCCCCTCCCTCCTCTAAGATTCTTCTGCCCCAGTAGACTAATAAATGACCTCCATGTCCCCTCCCTCCTCTAGATTCTTCTGCCCCAGTAGACTAATAAATGACCTCCATGTCCCCTCCCTCCTCTAGATTCTTCTGCCCCAGTAGACTAATAAATGACCTCCATGTCCCCTCCCTCCTCGAGATGCTACTGCCCCCAGTAGACTAATAAATGACCTCCATGTCCCCTCCCTCCTCTAGATTCTTCTGCCCCAGTAGATTATAAAAGACCTCCATGTCCCCTCCCTCTCTAGATTCTTCTGCCCCAGTAGACTAATAAATGACCTCCATGTCCCGTCCCTCCTCGAGATGCTTCTGCCCCAGTAGACAAATAAATGACCTACATGTCTCCTCCCTCCTCGAGATGCTTCTGCCCCAGTAGACAAATAAATGACCTACATGTCTCCTCCCTCCTCAAGATGCTTCTGCTCCAGTAGATAAATAAATGACCTCCATGTCCCCTCCCTCCTCGAGATACTACTGCCCCAGTAGACTAATAAATGACCTCCATGTCCCCTCCCTCCTTGAGATGCTACTGCCCCAGTAGACTAATAAATGACCTCCATGTCCCGTCCCTCCTCGAGATGCTTCTGCCCCAGTAGACAAATAAATGACCTCCATGTCCCCTCCCTCCTCAAGATGCTTCTGCTCCAGTAGACTTTCTATCTTCTGCCCATTCTCCTTTGACCTCCGACATCAACAAGGCATTTTCCTCCACACAAACTCCGCTCACTGGATATTTTCTCTTTTTTTCACCATTCTCTGTAAACCAGACCTCAGACCAGCCCGTCTGACACCAACCACCACGCCGCGTTCAAAGTCACTTAAATCCCCTTCCTTCCTCCATTCTGATGCTCAGGTTTGAACTTCAGCAAATTGTCTTCACCACGTCTAGATGCCTAAATACATCAAGTTGCTGCCACGTGATTGGCTGATTAGCAATTTGTGTTACCAAGCGATTGTACCTAACGAAGTGTCCGGTGAGTGTATAAACCTCATAGGAGGGAGGTGGAGGCATCACTACAAATGAGTTGTGCTGTTGGGAACGCGGAGCGATTTATGGGTGAGCTGGGAAATACGCAATTATCCGGCGCGGCGTTGTAACAATCGTCCTCAAAGGCCAACAAGGCGAGCGTTTCCTAATGCTTTCGGTGTGAGCGATCCCCCCCCCCCCGGGAGAACAATCCCATCACTTATAGAGCCTGCGCCCGGCATTGACTTTTATTGTGCTGAGAATGCTGCGTCAGGATCTTCCGTTCCTCGCCGTCTTTATCGCGCCTTTCGATTCTCTTTGTATCTTTTGTCTCCGGCTCCTTTGTGTTGTTGGGTTCCCGCGGCGAGATGCTTAATTAAACAACAGATGATCCCGCCGGAGGTTAATGAAACGCCGGCGTTAATTGATTTATAATTGTCTGCCCCGCGACGCGCGTCCTCAGTTGGCCGCCGTCCCGGGGGCTGCGTTGCTTTAGAGTCTCCGATAATCCGGCGCGGTTCTTTGATGGAACGCGGGCGTGTTTCTGATCGGGGTCACCGGGGTCCGACGCTGAATCATACAAACGTCTCTCCAGTTCTGCAGCATTTTTTTTTTTTGTAGATCCGGCCTCAGGATCAATACGGTGAAGATTAAACGCGGGTGTGATACGGCGAGCGGGGGATGTGCAAAGTCTGACATACATACAGTGGGATAGATTCAGGTAGCTGCGCCCCCTTCTTACGGCGGCGCAGCCTATCGGATTTACGCTACGCCGCCGCAACTTACAGGAGCAAGTGCAGTATTCACAAAGCACTTGCTCCGTACGTTGCGGCGGCGTAGCGTAAATGGGGCCGGCGTAAGCCCGCGTAATTCAAATGTGGAAAGGGGGGGCGTGTGTTTTTATTGCTAATGTGTGATGACCATGACGTGATTGACGTGTTTTTTACGAACGGCGCATGCGCAGTCCGTGTACATATCCCAAATATGCTTCAAAAGACGTCGCAAGACGTCATTGGTTTCGACTTGAACGTAAATTACGTCCAGCCCTGTTCGCGAACGACTTTCGCAAACGACGCAAAAAAATTCAATTTCGAAGCGGGAACGACGTTCATACTTAACATTGGCTGCGCCTCCTAATAGCAGGAGCAACGTTACGCCGAAAAAAGCCTTACGCAAACGACGTAAAAAACTACCGCCGGGGCGCACGTACGCTTGTGAATTGGCTAGGTAATTGCGTACTCTACCCCCAAAACGACGGGAGCGCCACCTAGCGGCCAGCGTGAGAATGCACCCTAAGATACGACGGCGTAATAGACTTATGCCAGTCGGATCTTAGGCTAATGTCGGCGTATCTAGCTTTCTGTATTCAGAAAGCTAGATACGCCGGCGCAGCTTTGAATTTACGCGGCGTATCTATGGATACGCCGGCATAAATCGTTGCTGAATCTAGCCCAGTGTATATATATTCACAGTGGAACCTCGGTTTACGAGTAACGCGGTTAACGACTTGGTTTGCGAGTGTTGTCTCGCAAAAACGAGCAGAATTCAAGCTAATGTGGCGTGCAGCACCGCATTTGGCCAGAGGTGCGGGGGCGATCGAAGCCGATCGTAAATACTCTGAAAAACTCAGCTCCCGAGCCTTTTCGAGGCTTTTCCGAGATCAGCTGAGCTGCCCCTGAGCCCTTCCGAGTATTTCCGAGGCCCTCCGTTGCCCCACCCCCCCCACCTCTGGCCACATGCGGTATTGCATGCCATAGAAGTCAATGCGGAACAAATTATCTTTGTTTCCATTGACTTCAATGGGGAAACTCGCTTTGATATGCGAGTGCTTTGGATTACAAGCGTTCTCCTGGAACGGATTATCCTCGTAATCCGAGGTTCCACTGTATCTATATGGCTATTAGTCCAGCTGGCAGGAATGGTAAAATTAAGCTTTTAGTAACTTTAGAAGTTTGCAGGAATTAATCGCTAACAGGCCACAATGTACAGCAACAGGTCACTATATGCAGCAATAGGTCACTATATACAGCAACGGGTCACTATTTACAGCAACGGGTCACTATATACAGCAAAAGGTCACTATATACAGCAACAGGACACTCTATACAGCAACAGGACACTATATACAGCAAAAGGTCACTATATACAGCAACAGGACACTATATACAGCAACGGGTCACTATATACAGCAACAGGTCACTATATACAGAAAAAGGTCACTATATACAGCAACAGGTCGCTATATACAGCAACAGGTCACTATATTCAGCAATAGGCCAGTATATACAGCAACAGGTCACTATATACAGCAACAGGACACTATATACAGCAACAGGTCACTATATACAGCAAAAGGTCACTATATACAGCAACAGGTCACTATATACAGCAACAGGTTACTATATGCAGCAACAGGTCACTATATACAGCAACAGGTCACTATATACAGCAACAGGTCACTATATACAGCAATAGGTCACTATATACAGCAACAGGTCACTATATACAGCAACAGGTCACTATATACAGCAACAGGTCACTAAATACAGCAACAGGACACTATATACAGCAACAGGTCACTATATACAGCAACAGGTCACTATATACAGCAGTAGGTCACTATATACAGCAACGGGTCACTATATACAGCAATGGGTCACTATATACAGCAATAGGCCACTATATACAGCAACAGGTCACTATATACAGCAACAGGACACTATATACAGCAACAGGACACTATATACAGCAACAGGTCACTATATACAGCAACAGGTTACTATATGCAGCAACAGGTCACTATATACAGCAACAGGTCACTATATACAGCAACAGGTCACTATATACAGCAACAGGTCACTATATACAGCAAAAGGTCACTATATACAGCAACAGGACACTATATACAGCAACAGGACACTCTATACAGCAACAGGACACTATATACAGCAAAAGGTCACTATATACAGCAACAGGACACTATATACAGCAACGGGTCACTATATACAGCAACAGGTCACTATATACAGAAAAAAGGTCACTATATACAGCAACAGGTCGCTATATACAGCAACAGGTCACTATATTCAGCAATAGGCCAGTATATACAGCAACAGGTCACTATATACAGCAACAGGACACTATATACAGCAACAGGTCACTATATACAGCAAAAGGTCACTATATACAGCAACAGGTCACTATATACAGCAACAGGTTACTATATGCAGCAACAGGTCACTATATACAGCAACAGGTCACTATATACAGCAACAGGTCACTATATACAGCAATAGGTCACTATATACAGCAACAGGTCACTATATACAGCAACAGGTCACTATATACAGCAACAGGTCACTAAATACAGCAACAGGACACTATATACAGCAACAGGTCACTATATACAGCAACAGGTCACTATATACAGCAGTAGGTCACTATATACAGCAACGGGTCACTATATACAGCAATGGGTCACTATATACAGCAATAGGCCACTATATACAGCAACAGGTCACTATATACAGCAACAGGACACTATATACAGCAACAGGACACTATATACAGCAACAGGTCACTATATACAGCAACAGGTTACTATATGCAGCAACAGGTCACTATATACAGCAACAGGTCACTATATACAGCAACAGGTCACTATATACAGCAACAGGTCACTATATACAGCAACAGGTCACTATATACAGCAATAGGTCACTATATACAGCAACAGGTCACTATATACAGCAACAGGTCACTATATACAGCAACAGGTCACTATATACAGCAACAGGTTACTATATACAGCAACAGGTTACTATATACAGCAACAGGTCACTATATACAGCAACAGGTCACTATATACAGCAATAGGTCACTATATACAGCAACAGGACACTATATACAGCAACAGGCCACTATATACAGCAACAGGACACTATATACAGCAACAAGCCACTATATACAGCAACAGGTCACTATATACAGCAACAGGTTACTATATACAGCAACAGGACACTATATACAGCAACAGGTTACTATATACAGCAACAGGACACTATATACAGCAACAGGCCACTATATACAGCAACAGGACACTATATACTGCAACAGGTCACTATATACAGCAACGGGTCACTATATGCACTATATCCACTACCCACCCCTGACCATTCCGAGTATTCCCCATTTATCACCACCCTCTAAACTCGCCCTTGTAGCCAGTTTTCAATTCATGTACTCACCCTATGGTCCTTGTACTCACCCTATGGTCCTTGTACTCACCCTATGGTCCTTGTACTCACCCTATGGTCCTTGTACTCACCCTATGGTCCTTGTACTCACCCTATGGTCCATGTACTCACCCTATGGTCCATGTACTCCCCTATGGTCCATGTACTCACCCTATGGTCCATGTACTCACCCCATGGTCCATGTACTCACCTTATGGTCCATGTACTCACCCTATGCTCCATGTACTCACCCTATGGTCCTTGTACTCACCCTATGGTCCTTGTACTCACCCTATGGTCCTTGTACTCACCCTATGGTCCTTGTACTCCCCCTATGGTCCTTGTACTCACCCTATGCTCCATGTACTCACCCTACGGTCCTTGTACTCACCCTACAGTCCATGTACTCACCCTATGGTCCTTGTACTCACCCTATGGTCCTTGTACTCACCCTATGGTCCTTGTACTCACCCT
This sequence comes from Rana temporaria, assembly GCF_905171775.1. Classification (NCBI taxonomy): domain Eukaryota; kingdom Metazoa; phylum Chordata; class Amphibia; order Anura; family Ranidae; genus Rana; species Rana temporaria. The sequence continues at coordinate 476,988,918 of NC_053492.1, read as the reverse complement.
ATGGTCCTTGTACTCACCCTATGGTCCTTGTACTCACCCTATGGTCCTTGTACTCACCCTATGGTCCATGTACTCACCCTATGGTCCATGTACTCCCCTATGGTCCATGTACTCACCCTATGGTCCATGTACTCACCCCATGGTCCATGTACTCACCTTATGGTCCATGTACTCACCCTATGCTCCATGTACTCACCCTATGGTCCTTGTACTCACCCTATGGTCCTTGTACTCACCCTATGGTCCTTGTACTCCCCCCTATGGTCCTTGTACTCACCCTATGCTCCATGTACTCACCCTACGGCTCCTTGTACTCACCCTACAGTCCATGTTACTCCACCCTATGGTCCTTGTACTCACCCTATGGTCCATGTACTCACCCTATGGTCCTTGTACTCACCCTACGGTCCACGTACTCACCTCCGGTGCTTGTACTCACCCTATGGTCCTTGTACTCACCCTATGGTCCTTGTACTCACCCTATGGTCCATGTACTCACCCTATGGTCCTTGTACTCACCCTATGGTCCACGTACTCACCCTACGGTGCTTGTACTCGCCCTATGGTCCATGTACTCACCTTATAGTCCATGTACTCCCCCTATGGGTCCTTGTACTCCACCCTATGCTCCATGTACTCACCCTATGGTCCTTGTACTCCACCCTATGGTCCTTGTACTCACCCTATGGTCCATGTACTCACCTATGGGTCCATGTAACCACCCCATGGTCCATGTACTCGCCCTATGGTCCATGTACTCACCTTATAGTCCATGTTACTCCCCCTATGGTCCTTGTACTCACACCTATGCTCCATGTACTCACCCTACGGTCCTTGTACTCACCCTACGGTCCATGTAATCACCCTACAGTCCATGTACTCACCCTATGGTCCTTGTACTCACCCTATGGTCCATGTACTCACCCTATGGTCCTTGTACTCACCCTATGGTCCACATACTCACCCTACGGTGCTTGTACTCACCCTATGGTCCTTGTACTCACCCTATGGTCGTGTACTCACCCTGTGGTCCATGTACTCACCCTGTGGTCCATGTACTCACCCTATGGTCCATGTACTTACCCTATGGTCCATGGACTCACCCTATGGTCCATGGACTCACCCCTATGGTCCATGGACTCACCCTATGGTCCATGTACTCCCCTATTGTCCATGTACTCACCCTATAGTCCTTGTACTCACCCTATGGCCCATGTACTCATCCTATGGTCCATGTACTCACCCTATGGTCCTTGTACTCACCCTATGGTCCATGTACTCCCCTATTGTCCATGTACTCACCCTATAGTCCTTGTACTCACCCTATGGCCCATGTACTCACCCTATGGTCCACGTACTCACCCTATAGTCCATGATACTCACCCTACGGTGCTTGTACTCACCCTGTGATCCAGGTTCTCACCCTATGGTCCATGTACTCACCCTATAGTCCATGTACTCACCCTATGGTCCACGTACCCACCTATGGTCCTTGTACCCACCCTATGGCCCATGTACTCACCCTACGGTCCATGTACTCACCCTATGGTCCACATACTCACCCTATGGTCCATGTACTCACCCTACGGTGCTTGTACTCACCCTATGGTCCATGTACTCACCCTATAGTGCTTGTACTCACCCTATGGTCCATGTACTTCCCCTATGGTCCATGTACTCACCCTATGGTCCATGTACTCACCCTATGCTCCATGTACTCACCCTATGGTCCATGTACTCACCCTATGGCCCATGTACTCACCCTATGGCCCATGTACTCACCCTATGGTCCATGCCATGGACCTTTTTTTTGTACAGCAAATGTTTATGGGGAACCCGTGTCAAATGCTTTTGCAAAATACAGATACACCGTGTCTACGGGGCCCCTTCCTTCATCTAGATGGCATCTCACCTCCTCATAGAAGGATAATAGATTGGTTTGGGAAGAACGATTCTTCATGAATCCATCCTGATTTCTGCTAATGATACCGTTCTCATTACCAAAATCATGTAGATAGTCCTTTATCATCCCCTCCAAGAGCTTACATACTATTGGTGTCAGGCTGACTGCTCTGTAAATCCCAGGGATGTATTTTGGGCCCTTTTTAAATATCGGAGCTACATCGGCTTTTCTCCAATCAGCTGCTACCATTCCAGTCAGTAGACATTTTATTTTTTATTACATTTTGTGCGCTCTTTTTTCCCTTCCCCCCCCCGCCGTACCTGTGTGCAGTAGTCGACTCTTTCCAAGACCATGGAAAACTGAGGACGGTCTTCAGGTTGGTGCTGCCAGCACTGCGTCATGATACGATAGCTGCGGGTTACAGGAGGACAAACACTGAAAAACGTCACTCGCTACATTCTGACAGATATCATTAAATCCAGACTCCAGGCAATATTTTGTTTTTTAGTTAAAGTAAGAGGTGGAATAAAAAAGACTAGAATAGAAAACAATATAATGGAATAAAGAGAATTGTATTCAATCCAAAAAATTAGAAAATTGAATTTTATTCAATCCAAAAAATTGGATTGAATAAAACAAAATATAAAAAAATAGAACAGAATACAATCTAAAATAAAAGAATAGAACAGAATAAAACATAATATAATATAAAATAAAATAATAAAATAGAATAGAATATAAAATAAAAGAATAGAATAGAATTACAAAAAGAGGCATACAATATAAAAGGAAATAATAGAAAATAAAATAATTGAATAGAATAAAACAGTATAGAAAAAAATTGAATATAAAATAAAAGACTAGAATAAAACAGCATATAATATAAAATAAAATAATAGAACAGAATATAAAATAATGGAATAGAATAGAATTGAAAAAAAATTATGAAACATGAAATTAAAGAATACAAAATAAAAACATTTAATATAATAAAACAGTATAAAAAATTGAATAGAATGGAAAATAATAGAATAAAACAGAATATAACATAAAAGAATAGAATGGAATTAAAAACAAGATGGATACAATATAAAAGGAAAGAAAAGAAAATAATAGAATAAAACAGTTTAGAAAAGAAATAGAATATAAAATAAAATAATAACATATAAAATAAAAGACTAGAATAAAACAGAATATAATATAAAATAAAAGAATAAAAAAGGATAAAATATAAAATTAAAGAATAGAAAATAAAACTAAAAGAATATAATAAAACAGTATAGAAAAAAAAATAGAATAGAATATAAAATAAAAGAATAGAACAGGACAGAATATAAAGGAAAATAGAATATAAAATAAAATAATATAATAGAATATAAAATAAAAGAATAAAATAGAATAGAGTTTAAAATATAGGATGAAATATAAAAATGAAAGAAAATAAAATAAAACAGCATATAATATAAAATACAAGAATAGAACAGAATATAAAATAATAGAATATAATTGATTTTATTTTATGAAACATGAAATTAAAGAATAGAAAATAAAAACATTTAATATAATAAAACAGTATAAAAAAATAGAATAGAATAGAAAATAATAGAATAAAACAAGAATATAACATAAAAGAATAAAACGGAATTAAAAACAAGATGGATACAATATAAAAGGAAAGAATAAAAGAAAAGAATAGAACAAAACAGTATAGAAAACAAATAGAATAAAAAATAAAATAATAATAACATATAAAATAAAAGACTAGAATAAAACAGCATATAATATAAAATAAAAGAATAGAACAGAACAGAATTAAAAATAAAAGAATAGAATATAAAATAACAGAATAAAAAAAAATAAAAAAAAAAAAAAAAAAAAAAAAAAAAAAAAAAAAAAAAAAAAAAAAAAAAAAATAAAAAAAAAAAAAAAAAAAAAAAAAATAAAAAAAAAAAAAAAATAATAAAAAAATAAAAAAAAATAAAAAACAAAAATAAGAAAAAAAAAAAAAAAAAAAAAAAAAAAAAAAAGAAATAAAAGAAAAAAAAAAAAAAAATAAAAAAAAAAAAAAAAAAAAAATAAAAAAATAAAAAAAAAAAAAAAAAATAAAAAAAAAAAAAAAAAAAAAAAAAAAAAGAAAAAAAAAAAATAAAAGAATTAAAAAAAAAAAAAATAAAATAAATAAAAAAAAATAAAAAAAAGAAAAAAATAAAATAAATAAAAATAAAAAAAAAAAAACAATAAAAAAAAAAAAAAAAAAAAAAAAATAAAATAAAAAAAAAAAAAAAAAAAATAAAAAAAAAATAAAAGAATAGAATAAAACAGTATAGAAAACAAATAGAATAAAAAATAAAATAATAATAACATATAAAAAAAAGACTAGAATAACACAGCATATAATATAAAATAAAAGAATAGAACAGAACAGAATATAAAATAAAAGAATATAATATAAAATAATAACATTTTAAAGAATAGAATATAAAATAAAAGAATAGAATAGAATAAAAAAGGATAAAATATAAAATGAAAGAATGTAAAATAAAACTAAAAGAATATAATAAAACAGTATAGAAAAAAATAATAGAATATAATATAAAATAAAATAATAGAATAGCATATACAATAAAATAATAAAATAGAATAGAGTTTAAAATATAGGATGAAATATAAAATGAAAGAATAGAAAAAATAAACAGAATAAAATAGTATATAAAAAAATAAAATAGAAAAATAAAATAAAAGATTAGAATAAAACAGAATATAAAATAAAAGAATAGAATAACAAATAAAATAATAAAACTATAGTATAGAATAGAATATAAGAAAAAAAAAAGAATAGAATGGAGTACAAAAAAGAAAGCGGCTCAGGAAGCGCTCCCTAACAGTACTACTGTTTGACCACAAGATGTCCTCAGCCTTCTAGTGTCATTTAAGAAGGTAGTCTGAGGACATCCAATGAATGCAGGGTGTCATGACTCCACCTCCTGGGGGGCGGCACCGCGTTGCCCCCAATTTATAATTCATTGAAGCAGATAGCTGTGCGACGTCAGCATCAGCAAGGGACCGCCCCCAGGCCAGGGAAAGGGGTGGAGTGGAATAAGACTCGGGTGTCACATGACTAGCTTGAATTAGGAAAAAAAAAAAACGACCATATCCCGGGGGGGAGAACTTGTACAGTGCCACATCCCAGAATAACTATCTGTTCAGTACACCATCCAGTGCTAAGGAAGACTAAACATGGTCCATATAATAATTAGCTTGCGCATTCTTCAAGTTTCAAGACCCAACGCGTTTCGTAGATTGAATTGTTGCTTCTTCAGGGAAAGGCGAAAATGTTGCAACTTTCAACAGTAAGCAGATATTGGATATGATTATTACCCCACACCATCAGAGCGGAGAGGATGACCCAACCTTTCCCCAGCCAAAAATAATAAAAAGGCGGGGGGGGGGGGCGGTGTCAAAGCACGGGACCACACACAGCGGAGAGCGAGGCCATAAACACCAACCCCGCAGCAAAACCGGTCACGCTCAATAACTCCCTTCCAGCGCCGGCTCCCGGTGGTGACGCCCACCCCATACCAAATATCTGCTTGCTGTTGAAAGTGGTGACATTTTGCGCATTCGGAAACCCCTGAAGAAGCGGCGGTTCAAGCTACGAAACGCGTCGATCTTGGAACCATTGGTGGAATTGGTTGGCTCACTTGTCACCAGGGGTATGTTTAGACCCTAGGGGGCAGATTCACAGAGCAAGTACGCCGGCGTATCTACTGATACACCGGCGTACTTTAAAATTTCCCGCGTCGTATCTTTAGTTTGAATCCTCAAACCAAGATACAACGGCATCTGGGTTCGATCCGACAGGCGTACGGCATCGTTCGCCTTCGGAATCTTAGATGCAATACTTGGGCGTCCCTCTGGTGGAGCTCTCGTCGTTTTCCGCGTTGGGTATGCAAATGAGCTTTTTCCGTCGATCCACAAAGGTACGCCGCGGCCGTCGCATTCTCTTACGAGTCGTACTAGTCGGCTTTTTCCGGCGTTATAGTTAAAGCTGCTATTTTGCGGCGTATAGATAGACTTGCCATGTTAAGTATCGCCGTCGTTCCCCGCGTCGAAATTTGAAATGTTTGTATTTTTTGCGTAAGTCGTCCGTGAATAGGGATGGACGTAAGTCACATTGAACTTCAAAAAAATGACGTCGTTGCGACGTCATTTCATGCAAAGCACGGCGGGGAAATTTCGAAACGGAGCATGAGCAGTTCAATCGGCGCGGGGACGCGCTTCATTTAAATGAATCACGCCCCCCATCCCGTTGATATTGAATTACGCGCCGAGAGATGCACTACGCCGCGTAACTTACGGCGCAAAATCTTCCTGGATTTGACTTAGAGCCAGGTAAGATACGGCGGCGTAGCATATCTCTGATGCGCTGCGCCAGGGCATTTCTATGTGAATTGGCCCCTTGATCTTTCACCAAAGCACCCCAAAAAATCACAACAGGGCAGCTTAAAAAAATAAAAATTATAAAAAAGAAGAAAAAAAGAAACATACAGCATGGGAGGAAGCCTCGGGGGTGGGGTAGGGGTGGGGTTAGGCTAAGTCCTGGCGGGCTTACTGACAGTCCATATAAGGAGTCAGGACCCTAAGCAGAAGCTGCCTGGGGGGTTATAAATAAGAAATTCGGACTCGTACACGGGGCCCGGGCAGAGTTTTTGGGCGGATCCATCCTTCCTCGCTTGTGACAAAACTCCAGCACCTCCCTGGTTGCTCTTACTGGGGTACGGCATGTATCCCAACGAGAAAATCTCCCACAGCAGGACCCCGAAAGACTGCAGAGAGAGGAGAGAGGAGAGGAAGAGGACAGCAATAAGAACACACCCACTCATTATTACACAATCATTTCATTATCAATCGAAGTTCGGATGAATTCTCCCCACCTCTGGCCCACCCGGTATTGCATGCCATAGAAGTCAATGAGGAACGAACTATCTTCATTTCCATTGACTTCTATGGAGAAACTCGCTTTGATATGCGAGTGCTTTGGATTACAAGCGCTCTCCTCAGTCATCCGAGGATCCTCCGTTATCTGAATTTCGAATCACAAGAGTAACAAAATTTCATGAATCCGAAATATATTATAACAAAACAAATTAATCCGAATTTCAGTCTGAACATTAATCTGAATTTGAAAATGAATTTGAATTAGAAATGGAACCATATTACAATAAATATGTAAGATATAAAGTAAATATAAAAGGATGAATAGAATATAAAATAATAGAATTGAACAGAATAGAAAGAAAATATATATATGTCCCCCCTATACATTGTAAAGTGCTGCGTAAACTGTTGGCGCTATATAAATTGTGTATAATAATAATAATAATAATAATAATAATCAATATATATATACACACACATACATACAAGAATAAATAAATATATAAAAAAAATAGAATATAAAAAAGGAATAGAATAAAACAATAGAATAAAATAAAACAGCATAGAATAGAATATAAAATAATAGAATATAAAATAATAGAATATAAAATTATAGAATTAAATAGAATATAAAATAAATTAATAGAATAAAACAATAGAATATAATAAAACAGCATAGAATAGAAAAGAAAAGAATATAAAATAATATAATTGAATAGGATATAAAATATATTTATAGAATAAAACAATAGAATTAAATAAAACAGCATATAATAGAAAAGGCTAGAATAGAATAGAATATAAAATAATGGAATATAAAATAATAGAATTGAATAGAATATAAAATAAATTAATAGAATAAAACAATAGAAAATAATAAAAAAAAAAATAAAAAAAAAAAAAAAAAATAAAAAAAAAAATAAAAAATAAAAAAAAATAAAAAAAAAAATAAAAAAATAAAAAAAAAAATAAAAAAAAAAAAATAAAAAAAAAATAAAAAAAAAAAAAAAAAAAAAAATAAAAAAAAAAAAAAAATAAAAAAAAAAAATAATAAAAAAAAAAAAAAAAAAATAAAAAAAAAAAAATAAAAAAAAAAAAAAAAAAATAAAAAAAATAAAAAAAAAAAAAAAAAAAAAATAAAAAAAAAAAAAAAAAAAAAAAAAATAAAAAAATAAAAAAAAAAAAAAATAAAAAAAAAAAAATAAAAAAAAAAATAAAAAAAAAAAAATAAAAAAAAAAAAAAAAAAAAAAAAAAAAAAAAAAAAAAAAAAAAAAAAAAAAATAAAAAAAAAAAAAAAAAAAATAAAAAAAATAAAAAAAAGAATATAAAATAAATTAATAGAATAAAACAGCATAGAACAGAAAAGAATTTTTTTTTAAGTAATAGAATTGAAAAAAATATAAAATAAATTAATAGAATAAAACAATAGAATAGAATAAAACAGCATAGAATAGAAAAGAACAGAATATAAAATATAAAATAATAGAATTTAATAGAACATAAAAATTCATAGAATAAAACAATAGAATATAATAAAACATCATAGCATAGAAAAGAACAGAATATAAAATAATAGAATAAAAAAATTGAATATAAAGTAATTGATTTTAATAGAACATAAAAAAAAAACATAGAATAAAACAGCACAGAATAGAAAAGAAAATAATATAAAATAATGAATTAGAAAAGAATAGAATATAAAATAATATAATTGAATAGAATATAAAATAAATTAATAGAATAAAACAATAGAATTAAATAAAACAGCATAGAATAGAAAAGACTAGAATAGAAAATAATAGAATATCAAATAATATATCTGAATAGATTATAAAATAAATGTATATAATAAAACAATAGAATAGAATAAAACAGCATAGCATAGAAAAGAACAGAATATAAAGTAATAGAATGAAAAAAATAGAATATAAAATAATATATCGCCCAGAGGCGATTCAGTTCGCATGTGCCGCGCTATATAAGTTTTTCATTCATTCATTCATAGAATCTAATAGAATATAAAAAAAATCATAGAATAAAACAATAGAATAGAATATAACAGCATAGAATAGAAAAGAATAGAATAGAATATGAAGTAATAGAATAAAACAGGACAGCAGGGCAGTGATGGTGAACCTCGGCCCCCTGGATGTTTTGGAACCACACTTCCCATGATCCTCATGTACTGTGCAGTGTAGTGGAGCATCATGGGAAATGTAGTTCCCAATCCCCTGGGGGTGGGCGGGGTTCCCCATCCCTGCTCTGGGGTAATGTAGCCCCCCCTATAGACGGAAAATGAATTCCCCCGAACCAGCGAAAGGTCATTGGGCTGCAATCGCACTCCAGAAGGGGGATCAGAGAGGCTCCGGCGGGGGGTTGAATACTTTTTCCCCCTGGCTGTGAAGATGGACTTACCAGGTGTCGGTCTTGGATGTGAATATTCCTTCCATGAAGGCCTCGGGGGGCATCCACTTCACCGGCAGCATGGCGCACCCCCCTTTCCTGTAGTAACTGGCCCTGAGGAAGGAGAGACCAACATTCTTCATTCATCGCAACCAGGAAAGGCCCCGCCCCTTTCACACTACTGCCACTTGACAGTCGAGCGATTTTGCCGCGATTCTGTGGCCGCCATTTTGCCGTGAATTCAGGGAAGGCTCTGTGTAAACTTGAGGTCTGTGGACCCCAACTCGCATCAAAGTCCCACCAAAGTAGTGCGGGGACTACTATGAAGTCTCACATATAGGAACGTCTCTCATTGGAAATCATGGGGGGGGGGGGAACTTGTCAGGCGACTTTGCAGTCCCAAGTCCCAGGACAAGTCGCAGGACAAGTCGCACAAGTGAGATTTCACCTCAACCACTTCACTGCAGGCAGGGCCGCCATCAGGGGGGTACAGGCAGTACACCTGTAAGGGGCCCGGAGGTCCCCAGGGCCCCGGATGGCAACTCCCCCCCTCCCCACTTTTTTTTTCTTATAAATGTTTTTTTTTTTTTATATATATATTTTTATTCCTTTTTCTTTTTTAGTAAGGACCCAGATGTCCCCAGGGCCCCGGATGGCAACCCACCCCCCCTTTTTTTCCTTATACATTTTAAAATATATATATATATTTAATATATTTTTTTATTTATTTCTTTTTTCTTATTAAAGGGCCCATAGGTCCCCAGGGCCCCGGATGGCAACCCCCTTTTTTTTTATAAAATTTTTTTTATATATTTTTTTTATTCATTTTTTTTTTTTTTTTTGTAAGGGCCCATAGGTCCCCAGGGCCCCTGGATGGCAACACTCCTTTTTTTTTATAATTTTTATAAAAAAAATGTTTTATTAAAGGGCCCAGAGGTCCCCAGGGCCCCGGATGGCAACCCCCCCCCCTTTTTTTTTCCTTATAAATTTTAAAAAATATATATATTTTTAATTTATTTATTTTTTCTTATTAAAGGACCCAGAGGTCCCCCGGGGCCCCGGATGGCAACCCCCCTTTTTTTTTATAACATTTAAAAAAAAAATGTTTATATATTTTTTTTCTTTTTATTAAAGGGCCGGAGGTTCCCAGGGCCCCGGATGGCTACCCCCCCTTTTTTATTTCTTTTTTTTTGTAAGGGGTCCAGAAGTCCCCAGGGCAACCTCCCCCACCCCAATTTGTGGCCCCCCTGCTTCTCAATTCAGGCCCCCCCCGCTTCACAATTTGAGGTGGCAGCACCCCCCCGCCCCCCACCGGTTCTCTGCTCCAGTACAGTGTAAAAAATTAAAATTAATAAAAATGTATTAAAAAAATATAATAATAATCATTTAAAGCGCCGGGAAAATTTGTGGTTTTGCCCATGTTGCTGATACACAAATATCTGGACCTCATATCAGAACATTTGATATGTATCATTTGAACACTTGGGGCCAGATCCACAAAAGCATTACGCCGGCGTATCTATTGATACGCCAGCGTAATTTCAAATTTTGCGCGTCGTATTTTTGTTTTGGTATCCACAAAACAAGATACGACGGCATCTGGGATCGACCCGACAGGCGTACGTCTTAGTACGCCGTCGGATCTTAGATGCAATTTTTCGGCGGCCGCTAGGTGGCGTTTCCGTCAAAATCCGCGTCGAGTATGCAAATTAGCTTTTTACGGCGATCCGGCCGATGCATTTTTTTACGTCGTTTTCGTTCGGCTTTTTCCGGCGTATAGTTAAAGCTGCTGTTATGAGGCGTACTTAGTGTTAAGTATGGCCGTCGTTCCCGCGTACAATTTTGAATTTTTTACGTCGTTTGCGTAAGTCGTTCGCGAATAGGGCTTTGCGTAGAATGACGTCACCATTGTAAGCATTGGCTTGTTCGGTTTGTTTTCGAGCATGCGCACTGGGATATTCCACGGACGGCGCAATGCGCAGTTAAAAAAAAAACGTCGTTTACGTAGGGTCACGACGTATTTACATAAACACGCCCCCCATTACATCTATTTGAATTAGGCGCCCTTACGCCGGCAAAGATACACTACGCCGCCATAACTTACGGCGCGGATTTCTTTCAGGATTTGAAAAAAATGCACCGCTGTACGAGGATCTGCCCCTTGGAATGTATCTTCTCACTCCCTGATAAAGACACTGCGGCAGATCCACAGAAGAATTACGCCGGCGTATCTATTGATACGCGGCGTAATTTTAAAGTTCCCGCGTCGTCTCTATGTTTTGTATCCACAAACCAAGATACGACGGCATCTCGGCTCGATCCGACAGGCGTTCGTCTTAGTACGCCGTCGGATCGTAGGTGCATTTTTCGCGGCGCTAGGTGACGTTATCCGTCGAATTCCGCGTCGAGTATGCAAATTAGTAGATACGGCGATCCACGAACGTACGTCGGCTGGCGCATTTTTTTACGCGTTTGCGTTCGGCTTTTTCCGGAGTATAGTTACCCCTGCTATATGAGGCGTATCCTATGTTAAGTATGGCCGTCATTCCCGCGTACAATTTTGAATTTTTTACGTCGTTTGCGTAAGTCGTTCGCGAATAGAATGACGTCACCGTCGGAAGCATTGGCTTGTTGCGGGTTAATTTCGAGCATGCGCACTGGGATACCCCCACGGACGGCGCATGCGCAGTTAAAAAAAACGTTGTTTACGCCGGGTCACAACGTATTTACATAAAACACGCCCCCATTACATCCATTTGAATTAGGCGCCATTACATCAGCAAAGATACACTACGCCGCCGTAACTTTTTTACGTCGTTTGCGTAAGTCGTTCGCGAATAGGGCTTTGCATAGAATGACGTCACCGTCGTAAGCATTGGCTTGTTCCGGTTTATTTTCGAGCATGCTCACTGAGATACCCCCACGGACGGCGCATGCGCCGTTAAGAAAAAAACGCCATTTACGTCGGGTCACGACAAATTACGTAACATAAAACACGCCCCCATCACATACATTTGAATTGCGCGCCCTTACGCCGCCAAAGTTACACTACGCCGCCATAGCTTACGGCGCAAATTCTTTGAGGATAAGGAAAATGCGCTGTAAGTTACGGCGGCGTAGTGTATCAGAGATACGCTACGCCGGACGTAGGAATGCGCTGCGCTACGAGGATCTGGCCCACTTTGTATAGAATTTAGGAAATAAATAACGGATTTCAATTATTTTTTATAGTGTCCTGATCAGATCCTTGATAAGCCCGGCCATGACAGGTTCTCTTTACAGGTAAATTCTCGGAATGTTCGTTATCGTTTATGACGTCATCGCTCAGCCTTTCCCATTGGGATGAAATTAGTCCTAATGATCCAAAATTTTTGATTTTGCACCCAAGATATCAGGCGACCACCCTGAATAGAACGTCTTTGTAGGAAGATTACCTGTAGATGTCGCGGGCCATTCCGAAGTCGCCGATCTTTGCAATTCTGCCGGGCCCCTGACATGTCAGCAGACAGTTCCTCGCAGCGATGTCCCTGAAATAAAGTGATTGATTTAATAAGGTCACCTTCAATCAATAGAGTGACACGCCTGTGGATTCTTATCCCCGACCATCAAACTCTTCCATGCTGCGATCTACGGACAGCTTGCAACGCGCTTTACAATCTCAGCTTACTTTACTTATTCGTTATTCTTATGTTATGAATTTATTAATATCATATTATATACTGTGTATATATATATATAGAGAGAGAGATTATTATATTGTTAGTATATCATATATTATTTATTTACTATCATAATATACACTGTATAAATATACTATTATATTCCTATTATATAATCTATCATTTACATATTGTTATTAATAATATACGATATCATACAGTGAATAATATATGATTTATAGATGATATAAATTATATTTGTATATGATTTATATAATAAGGATACATAATGATGATAATATTAAATTAATAATATATATATATATATACACATACACACACTCACAGTGGGCCATATTCTCAGTAGAGTTACGATGAAGTATCTCAGGAAACACCATCGTATCTCTCTTTTTTGGCCCGCGTATCTATGCGAGTGATTCCTAGAATCATTTTCGCATAGATACGCTGAAGATCCGACATGTGTAAGTCACTTACACTGTCGGATCTTAAATGTAATTCGCCGCCGGCCGCTAGGTGGCGTTTACGTTCAGGTCTCATTTGTTTATGCAAATGAGCCTGATATGCCGATTCCCGAACGAAATCGCGTCACGTAACCGTCGCTTACGTCGTTTGCGTAAGCGTAAGGTTACCTATGCTATATGAGGGGTAACCTTACGCCAGTCCCACATATGCCATGTTAAGTATGGCGTCGGGTCCGCGTCGTCTTTTCCCGTCGGGTACGTCGTTTTCGTAAGTCGTTCTTGAATACGACTTTACGTCAATGACGCACACGTCGGCGTCATTGACGTTTTCCACCGAGAACTGAAGCATGCGCACTGGGCTATTTTTAGCCCGGCGCATGCACAGTTCGATCGGAACGGGGGCGCGCTTAATTTAAATATAAGCGGCCCCCTTTGAAATACGCGGGGATACGCCGGGCCTTTTACACTACGCCGCCGCAAACTACGGAGCAAGTGCTTGAGGAATATGCACTTGCTCCAGTAAGTTGGGGCGGCGTAGTGTAAATGGCTTACGCTATGGCCGCGGGAAAAGTACGAGAATCTGGCCCAGTATAATTATTATTATTATTAGATTATTATATATATCATATATTATTAATTTATTATTATCATCATTTTATATCTTTATTATATAAATAATATATTATTAATATCTAATATCATATATTATTTACTGTATATGTATAATAATTAGGGCTGTGCGTTAAACGCGATATTAACGGCGTTAACGCAAACCCATGTTAACGCCGTCAATATTTTTATCACGCGATTAACGCGGGAGCGCTCGGGGTGGACGTGCAGAGTGTGCAGCGGCGCGGCGCGGCTTACCTTCTCGCTGGATTCACAGGCAAGTTACTCACCTTGTCCCTGAATCCAGCGATGCCACCCCGCTGTGTGATCGGTGATGCCACCCCGCTGTGTGATCGAGCGGGTCCTCCTCGCTTGGCGGGTCCTCCTCGCTCGATTCACAGTGTCTGTGTGCCGCCGATCTCCGTTCCCTGCGACGTTACGACGCACGGGAGCGGAGAACGGCGCCAAATTCAAAAAAGTAAACAAACACAAAACACACAGTATACTGTAATCTTATAGATTACAGTACTGTATGTAAAAAATACACACCCCCCTTGTCCCTAGTGGTCTGTCCTGTGTCCTACATGTAGTTTTATATAATAAAAACCTTTCTTTCTGCCTGAAAACTGTAGATTGTCCAAAAGTGTCCCTTTATGTCAAAAATGGTTTTAGATCAGCTAGAAAACAGCGATAATAAATTATAATCACTTGCAGAATTGTGCGATATTTGTGGGGAAATTCGTCATAAATTAGATAGATTAATCGTGAGTTAACTATGACATTAATGCGATTAATCGCGATTAAAAATTGTAATCGTTTGACAGCACTAATAATAATAGATTCATATATATATATATATATATATATATATATATATATATACACACACACACATATATATATATATATACAAAAAATAAGAAAATATATATATAATATAATCTATATGATGAAATATATATATATATATATATATATATATATATATATATATATATATATATAAATATTTTATTTAAACACAGATAAAAGAAATTTAAAAACAATTATGGCATGACAAGTACATAGACCACAATTTTAATATAGATACAGCACTTTAGATGGAGTTCCCAACATGTTTCGCCCACATCCTGGGCTTCCTCAGGGGATGCTGTCCATTTGAGGTACTCATGAAGTATTTTTATGCTACAATCAAGAAATAGTTCAGGATGTCGGCAACTGTCACGGAAACCAAGAACTGCAGGTGACCAAGGAGGGCATTCAAGGACCAGAAAACAACGTTTTGCAGTAGAGCTCAATAAACATAAACATACATGCCTGTTGGAACCACAGGGACATACTTGCCTGTTGGAACCACAGGAACATACATGCCTGTTGGAACCACAGGGACATACATGCCTGTTGGAGCCACAGGGACATACATGCCTGTTGGAACCACAGGGACATACATGCCACTGCAGGACGTCAGCCGGGCCCTAGACACAAGTACCCTACTGTTTAAAATCTATGTCCCTGTTTATTGAGCTCTACTGCAAAACTGTTTTCTGGTCCTTGAATCTAAACCTCCTTGTATTTCCTATGGTAACTTTTACTGTTCACACTTGTTTTTGATTTTTCCCCATCTCAGTGTTGCTGATCTCCTCCGGCCTCTTTCAGACACTTCTTATCTACATGCACTGGTTCAATGTCAGTAGAACACCATTTATCTGGTCTGGCTTCCTGATAGTGACAACAGGATTAAGGCTGAGCAATGTGCACCAGCGTGGCTGAATGTACGTAGTCTCCACCAGGGGAATTCCCAGATCTGCACACCCACCACAGCTAATAGGAGGCTCCCCCAACATGATCCCGTCTGCAATTTATTTTAGTTTAAGACTCCCACAAGAGGATCCTGTTCTACTGGAAGGATCACTTTGCATGCACCTCTTGGCCTTCACTGGCCATATCACGGGGGTTTTGTTACCTGTGAATAAAGTGGTTCTCCTCCAGGTACAGGCAGCCCTTTGCGATGTCACGAGCCACGTTGAGCAGGTCCAGCATAGTGAGAGAGGAAGGCTGGTTCTGCAAAGAGATGAACATTTATGGAATCGCCATTCCACCCTATGATTGTCCTCCTAAGTCTGCACACACTCTTGATTTAAAATATTGTGGAATTTACCATGGTTTTACTCATTTTTAGCAATCAAACTACTAAAATGACCTGGACAGACAAGCAAGACGACATGGAGGACAGGCTTAGGAGAAGCAATCTCCACTTTGTGGGTTTGCCAAAATGGGCTGAGGTCTCTGACCCACCGACCTTCCTGGAGACCCTGCTGATCACCATCTATGGAAGGGAGGCATTCTCAGCCACATTTGTGGTGGAGTGAGCCCACAGCCTAGCTGCGGAGCTCCTTTATGCACGTTTATCACCAAATTTCTACCAAGACCACAATGTCATATTGCGGCTCACCTGGGAGAAAGATAACATCCCTGTAACGGAATGACCCGTGACAAACAGAGACTTTGGAAGGATCAGGGGTACTCCTGTGCCAGCGTCACTAATAACTCTTGTGTCTAGGGTCACCCTGTGTCCCCTTTGGGCATAGGGTGACTGAGAAATATTAATTAGAAATTACAGGACAGGGGACATTACTGATTGCAATATCTCAAGATCCTGTAATATGAGCTAAGTGTTGGTTTATTCTGACCCTACCGGTCAATAGAATGGTTCTTTCAATGCTTAGCCCAGGCTATTGAGTTGTTAAATGAGGCTGGCTCCTGAAAGGCCTTTCATTGTGTGATAACACTGTTTAAAGCCTATTGATGATCAGGTATGAATACCTTTCTGTCGGAGACAGACCGTCTGTCTAAAGATGTGGGGTGAGGGGAACTCATTGTGTGATGGTGTTTTGTTTGAATTCTATTAATAAAGGAATGTGACTTCTCAGGTGTAGTGATTAGGTCATGTTAATTATAGACTGGCGCCGAAATGTCTGGAATGTTTAGTAATTAGCCCATCTGAAGGTGTATTGAAGCCCCCCCCAGTGTGTGATGTGTGGGTGGAGAGTTTGATTGTTCCTGTGATTACTGAAACATGCCTTGTAAACTGTATATAACCTTGAGAGCTAACCATTAAAAGTGTTCATTCATTTGAAACCAGAACCCAGAGCTGTGTGTCTCGGTTATTCTGGGAAATGGGATGGATCGGGTCCTGTTGGTTGGAGTGTCAGATATGCTGTCGTGACTGATGGAAGGGATATCATAAACAGTGGTGACCGTTACAATCCCCTTTGGCAATGTGCACTTGGGGGGTCTTCCTGTATTTCTCCACCGAGGTTCAGAAGAAACATGTACAGTTCACTGAAGTTAAAAGTCAGCTTCGAATCCAGAACTTTACCTACTCTATGCTCTATGTGGTCAGACTTTGTGTGGTGGGAGAAGACAGAGAACACTTCTTTAAAAATGACCTGAACAGAGCCCTGACCTCATCCTTACTTATTGTTGGGATTACAGGGAGGGTTAGTGTTGGGGTTCCAGGATGGGTTAGAGTAAGGGTTACAGGGAGGGGTAGTGTTGGGGTTACAGGGGCAATTTGTGCTGTGGTTACATGGAGGGTAAATATTAGGAGTTACAGAGAGGGTTACTGTTAGGAGGAGTAATGGCATTGCTCTCTATGTTAAGAACTCTGATTACTAGCAGTGCTAATCACTAGGCATACAATGCTAACATACCAGTAGTATCTAGGTGGGAAGGGGCCACATACAAAGTCTATGTTAACTGCAGAGTTATAATATAAACCTATGGAGCCCTTAAAAGGCCAGACCACCCACAACTGATATTTTTAGCCATAAGTAAAATATCCATCATTTGTATATGTCTCGGGCACCACAGCGGCAAGTAGGTTCCTCTGAAGTTGCCAGTTCCCCCGTAACCATCAGTTAAAAGTGAAAAATCCAGCAAGACTTCTTCAGAAGGTCAGTGGAGAGCGGAGATGTGAACCCAGGTGTAGAGATCTCAGGGCCAGGACAAGGAGTGGGCAAGTGAGGCAGATGCCCAGGGCGCAGTGGTAGAGAGGGGGTGATCCTCCCTTGCTGCACGCTCCACATCTCCTGTCACACTGTGACAGCTGACACGAAAAACACAACATGCACGTACAACTACCTTCTAACCGCTAGAAAGCAAACGATTGACCATGCATGTGCAGAGCACACTCTATGCCAACCACGCGCAGCTGGAGCAAAGGGGGCAGAGAATTGGCGCAGGGTGGTACACCCATTCTATGTGAGTGAGTAAGTGAGTGAGTAAAAAACTTGTATAGCGCTACACATGCGAACTGAATCACCTCAAGGCGCTTTCCATCCGGCGTCGTCCTAAACCTTCAGAAGAGGCGGGTCTTGAGTTTTTTCCTGAAGGCCCGATGGTTTTCTTCCATGCAGATATCCGTTGGTAGAGCGTTCCATAACAGTGGTCCTTGGACTGCAAATCTTCGTTCTCCCTTTGATTTGTAGTTGTATTTGGGGATGTGGAGGAGGTTTTGGTTAGATGATCGGAGAGTGCGATGGGTGGTGTAGCGTTTTATTTTCTCGCATAAGTATTGAGGAGCCTTTCCTTGTGTGCATTTGTGGGTGAGGCAGAGGGTCTTGAATGTGATCCGATCCTTTACTGTTAGCAAATGAAGGGCCCTCAAGGATGGGGTGATGGATTCCCAGGGTTTCTTTCCTGTTACCAACCTGGCTGCTGTCATGCATTAGCATTGGGTAAGGGGGTGCAATTCCACATCCTTGCCCTGGGCACTGGTCCTTGTGTGAGCTGATTCCAGCATTCTCATTGTCATAGAGGACCTCCCCTGTGATCACTTTTTTTACATGAATCATAGCGGCCTAGGGGCCAGTAACTCACCCCGTGAAAGAGATGAGAGGGGGAGGGTGTTAGCAGACAGTGCAGAGTCCCGGCATGAGGAGATCGCTCTCGCCCATCCGTAGGCAGCGCAATCCTTCTTCCCGGTGCTGGGCTCCTCTCTCATTGTCGGGCAAATTAGACAGTCGCGAGGCCCCTGCAAGCATGAGGCCTCCGGCGATTGCCTAATTTGCCTAATTAGAGAGCCGCCTCTGGCACTGGATGAACCGTGTCCCAGTACTGAGGGATCTCAGTCCATAAAGATGTGGACAGAACGCTCAGCTTTGGGTGGACCAATCCTAACCTGGTCACGTCACATACAGAGTTTTAAAAATTCTGTTCACCATATGGAAAGGGTTTTCTAAAAAAAAAAAAAGAAGAAAAAATAAATAAAGGGAAAACCTGATTATGCCGGCTGACACAAATGTGATGAAATGGCATAATGCGGTTCCCTGGAATTAGAGGCCATTTTCTTGTTCTCGCTTCTTGGAGAACCGCGGCGTTAATGGGCCTGAAAGTCCCATAAAAATGGTGGCTGTTGTGCTAAGGGCAATTTATGAGAGTAATTGTCTCTGACAATGCCAGGCTGGCAGGCTGACAGAGGATTAGGGAGAGAGAGAGACGCAACGCCGGCGGGGTTCCATCACACCGCCGGAACGGGGACCATTCTTCTACAAGGCCGGACAGCTGCCAATTCCTGGAAATATACATCTGCTGGTAGGCTCTTAGGTGCCAAGACCCCGAGGGGGAGCCGGAAATTATATGGCGACATGTTTTCGGATAACGTCTCTGCGTTCCCCGCACTCCATAAAGCCGCACAGATTGAAAGACGATTTTATTCAATAGGTTGTCCATCTTTAAATGCTTTTAATCTGTCGGCTCGCTTAGGATCTTTGGCAACCTTGCCTGTCGTATATTTCCTTCTGGTCCTCTGGCCTCGTCTTTATATCAAGGGCAGCGTGACAGCTCAGTGTTTAGCTCAGTGGCCCCGTAGGGCGCTGGGATTCTGGTGCCTACTTCCAGAAGGTTACCATCTGCATGGAATCTGTAGTCTCTCTGCACCTTTTCCTGGGTGGACTCTTAATGGTTGAGCTTTCTCCCAGTATATATAGACACTTAGCTTAGCTCATTTAGCTTAAAGCAAAGGCTGACAAAAAATGGGAAACTCTTTTTCCTGACCTCCTGAAAACACTAGTTAACAGACTGTTATAGTGACTCTCTGGCTGCCAAATAATAGAGAAAGATCGTGTTTGGAAGTAGTGGTCTCCCCGCAGAGGTCTGCTAATTCACACCTGTTGCTGTACAAGCAGCAAAATGTAATGTTCTCTCTGGGAAGAGAAGCGGGATATCCAGGAGGAGAATGTGTGAGGAGGAGAAGAATGTCTGGAAAGAGAAGAGGAGCATCAGGGAAGAGAAGAGGATACATCGAAGAAGAGATGAGGATTGTCTGAGAAGGGCAGAGGAACATCAGGGAAGAAAAGACGGATATCTAGGAGGAGAAGACGAGTGTCTGGGAAGAGAAGAGGAGTGTCTGGAAACAGAAGAGGAGCATCTGGGAAGAGAAGAGGATTGTCTGTGAAGAGAGGAGGAACATCAGGGAAGAGAGGAGGAAAATCTGAGAAGAGATGAGGATTGTCTAAGAAGAGCAGAGGAACATCCTGGGCTGGAAGAAAAGAGGAACATGACGGAAGAGAGGAGGAACATGACGGAAGTGAAGAGGAACATGAGGGAAGAGAGGAGGAACATGAGGAAAGAGAAGAGGAACATGAGGAAAGAGAAGAGGAACATGAGGGAAGAGAGGAGGAACATGAGGAAAGAGAAGAGGAACATAAGGGAAGAGAGGAGGAACATGAGGGAAGGGAGGAGGAACATGACGGAAGAGAGGAGGAACATGAGTAAAGAGAAGAGGAACATGAGGGAAGAGAGGAGGAACATGAGGGAAGGGAGGAGGAACATGAGGGAAGAGAAGAGGAACATGAGGTAAGAGAGGAGGAACATGAGGGAAGAGAAAAGGAACACGAGGGAAGAGAGGAGGAACATGAGGCAATAGACGAGGAACATGAGGGAAGGGAGGAGGAACATGAAGGAAGAGAAGAGGAACATGAGGGAAGAGAGGAGGAACATGAGGGAAGAGAAAAGGAACATGAGGGAAGAGAGGAGGAACATGAGGGAAGAGAGGAGGAACATGAAGGAAGAGAAGAGGAACAGGAAGGAAGAGAGGAGGAACATGAGGGAAGAGAAAAGGAACATGAGGGAAGAGAAAAGGAACATGAGGGAAGAGAAAAGGAACATGAGGGAAGAGAGGAGGAACATGAGGGAAGAGAAGAGGAACATGAGGGAAGAGAGGAGGAACATGAGGGAAGAGAGGAGGAACATGAGGGAAGAGAGGACGATGAGGGAAGAGAGGAGGTACATGAGGGAAGAGAAGAGGAACATGAGGAAAGAGAAGAGGAACATGAGGAAAGAGAAGAGGAACATGAGGAAAGAGAAGAGGAACATGAGGGAAGAGAGGAGGAACATGAGGGAAGAGAGGAGGAACATGAGGGAAGAGAGGAGGAACATGAGGGAAGAGAGGAGGAACATGAGGGAAGAGAGGAGGATGAGGGAAGAGAGGAGGAACATGAGGGAAGAGAAGAGGAACATGAGGAAAGAGAAGAGGAACATGAGGGAAGAGAGGAGGAACATGAGGGAAGAGAGGAGGAACATGAGGGAAGAGAGGAGGAACAAGAGGGAGGAGAGGAGGAACATGCGGGAAGAGAAGAGGAACATGAGGGAAGAGAGGAGGAACACAAGGGAAGAGGAGAGAAACATGCGGGAAGAGAGGAGGAACATGAGGGAAGAGAGGAGGAACTTGTGGGAAGAAAAAGGGAACATTTTGGAAGAGAAAAGGAACATCTGGGAAAAGAAGATGAAAAATCTAAAAAAGATGAGGATTATCTGAGAAGGGCAGAGAAGATCAGGGAAGAAAAGTTGGATATCTAGGAGAAGCAAAATGTCTGGAAAGAGAAGAGTAACATCTGTGAAGAGAAGGGAATTGTCTGTGAAGAGAAGAGAAAAATCAGGGAAGAGAGGAGGAAAATCCAAGAAGAGATGAGGATTGTCTAAGTAGAGCAGAGGAAAGTCCTGGGCTGGAAAAGAAGAGGAACATGAGAAAAGAGAAGAGGAACATCTTGAAAGAGAAAAGGAACATCTGGGGAGAAAGGAACATGCGGGAAGAGAGAAGGAACGCGGGAAGAGAAGACGAACATCTTGGAAGAGAAAATGAACATCTGGGGAGAGAAGAAGAACTTTTGGGAAATGACCTGGTCTATGTGTTGGGACTGTGTTGGGCAACACTGCCAGATGGGGCTGGCATGAACGAGCCCTAACTCTAACCCTAATTATTACTCTTATCTTCACACTAACTCTCTCATGTTAACCTTAGCCTTCATGTGAACTTTAACCCTCTCGCCAAGGCTAACCCTTATATACTCAAGCCCTCATGTTAACCTTAACTCTCATACAGATTGACCCTCATCCCTTATATAACCAGTGGAATACGGGTTTAACCAGCTGAAATTTCCTTACTATCATCCTCAGGGCTCTAGCAATCACCATCAGCTCAACCTTTATCCCACTGACTATACAGGGGGAACTGAAATATCTAGGAAGAGGACTGGAATATCTGGGAAGATAAGAGCCCTGATGAAGGATGGTGTGTGTTGGGGGCGGGGGGAGGGGGTGTTTAGAACCTCAATGATGAATAATTAAAGCCAAATTAGACTCACTTTTGTGCTGGTGCTCTCTATTGGATTAATCTGGATTCTGATTTTGGGTGCTCCAGTTAGGGTGACCCTGTCAGACAAGAGCGATCTCACTGGGACCACTGAGCCTTAGGAACCGGTTTGACACTCAATATCACACCACTGAATATAGAACGTCTCTCTGATACATATTCTATATATACGTTGGACACAATAAAACATCTATTAATAAGGTCCTCTGCTCCTCTCACCACTCTGGGTCGTGTCTGTCGCAGGAAGGACTTCAGATCTCCTCCAGTCATAAGTTCCAGCAGAATGAATCTCGGCAGAGCCTGCAGACTGACGCCAATGCAACGCACAATGTTCTGGTGGCTGAATTTACTGGGAAGAGAGATGGACAGGGTTCACCCAACCGGCACACACATTTCATCATTTATAATAATTTTCAGTAACAAAGACAGTCATGAAAAAGAAAAGATTTCCAACAACAAATAAAGACAACCAAGGATTGGATAAAAGCAGTCAGCGGTGGAGAAGAGTGAAATTTTCGAGTTTTGGCTTTCATGGGACATCTCGAAATCTCAAACCTCTTAAACCTCAAAATCTCACCATTTAATCCACACAGACGACTGGACTGAAAGTGGCTTTGGTGGTTGGTAAAAGTATAATGAGCCTTAAATGGTTGCAGAAGCTCCTTTCACTTACTTTGAACCTGTTCTTGGGCCACTAAATGGCCTCTCAGTAGCTGGGAACGTGGCGTTAGCAAGTGGCGTCACTAGGGTTGGTTTCAACCAGTGCAAAAAAAATTGGTGTCACCCCCCCCCCGCCAACTATAGCTTCCCTTCAGTACAGACCCCCCCCCACAAAGTACAGACCCTCTTTCCTCAGTATAAACCCCCCCATAAAGTACAGACCCCCTCCATCAGTATAAACCTCCCTCCTCAGTGCAGACCCCCTCCATCAGCATAGTCACCCCCAGTGAAGACCCCCTCCATCAGCATAGACCCCCCTCAGTGCAGACCCCCTCCATCAGCATAGACACCCCCCCCCCTCAGTGCAGACTCCCTCCATCAGCATAGTCACCCCCAGTGCAGACCACCTCCATCAGCATAGTCACCCCCATTGCAGACCACCTCCATCAGCATAGTCATCCCCCCCGTGCAGACCCCCTCCATCAGCATAGTCACCCCCCCTGCAGACCCCCTCCATCAGCATAGTCACCCCCCTTTGCAGGCCCCCTCCATCAGCATAGTCACCCCCCTGCATACCCCCTCCATCAGCATAGTCACCCCCCCCTGCAGACCCCCTCCATCAGCATAGTCACCCCCCTGCAGACCCCCTCCATCAGCATAGACCCTTCTGCAGACCCCCTCCATCAGCATAGATGCCCCCTGCAGAGCCCCTCCATCAGCATAATCACCCCCCACCCCTGCAGACCCCCCTCACCTGGGGCTTGGGCCGATGGCGTTCACCTCCTCAATGCAAGCTGACACCCTCCTGGCCATTACAGCACCAGCTGGAGAGGAGAGGAAAGTTTGCAGTCGCGCCGCCCGGGCAGAGACAGTGACAGGCTTAGAAGCAGGGAAGTAGGAGAAGAAAGAAGTACACAGACCAGGGCATGCGGCCAGCGGCGCTGGAGATGTTCCGGCCCGGGGCAACTGAATGCCAGGGCTTTCCTCACCCTCTGGAAAGTCGGGATGGTGTCACCCCTTTAGCGGGTGTCTCCCAGGTGCGGACCGCACCCCGCTAGCAACGCCACTGGCGTTAGCTTCTAAGTACCAGAAGAACCGAACACTAAGGGCCCATTCACACCACAGTAAGATGTATATAACAAGAGCCCACTGGTGTGCGTAGAACACAACACAAGGCTTGTTCATTTTCTTTTTTACCTTTAATAAACTTGACAGTTGATTTAATTCTATGTGAAGCAGAGAGTTGGAATGTGACGCCCAAAAATGCAACATGTTCTACATTTTTTTCAGTGCACAGCAAGAAACCCATTAGTGTGAACTGAAGCATTAAAGGGGTTGTAAAGGTTCATTTTTTTATTTTAAATTACAAACATTTCATACTTACCTCCACTGTTCAGTTTGTTTTGCACAGAGTGACCCCGATCGTCCTCTTCTGGGGTCCCACGACGGCTGTCTCGGCTCCTCCCTGCAAGAACTAACCCCCTCTGAGAAGCTCTCTCCCGAGGGGGTTACCTTGCAGGCGCGCTCCCCTGTTATACACTTGGCGTGCAAAGCCGCCGAATGTATGACCCGCCCCCCGGTGGCCGCGTCACTGGATTTGGCTAGACTGCTATCAATCTATCCAATGAGGAGCCATTCAGACATTGAGAGAATGCCGCGCCCACAGAAGTTCGGGGATCAGGTAAGTAAAATGGGGGGGGTGGGGGGGAGGGGCGGAGAGTGCCTGGGAAGAGAAGAGGAACATCTGGGAAGAGAAGAGAGATGTCTGTAAAGAGAAGAGGGTCATCTGGGAAGGGAAGAGGGTCATCTGGGAAGGGAAGAGGGTCATCTGGGAAGGGAAGAGGGTCATCTGGGAAGGGAAGAGGGTCATCTGGGAAGGGAAGAGGAAAATCTGGGAAGAGAAGAAGAATATCTGTGAAGAGAAGAGAGATGTTTGGGAAGGGAAGAGGAATATCTGGAAAGAGAAGAGGAACATATGGGAAGGGAAGAGGGTCATCTGGGAAGGGAAGAGGGTCATCTGGGAAGGGAAGAGGAACATCTGGGAAGGGAAGAGGAACATCTGGGAAGAGAAGAGGAACATCTCTTAGATATGTCTGGGAAGGGAAGTCTGGGAGGAGAAGGGGGGAACATCAGGGAAGAGAAGGGTAAAATCTGGAGAGAAAGCGAAATATCTATGAAGAGAAGAGGAATGTCTGGGAAGGGAAGAGGAAGATCTGGGAAGAGAAGAGGAACGTCTGGGGAGAGAAGAGGAACATCTGGGGAGAGAAGAGGAACATCTGGGAAGGGAAGAGGAACATCTGGGAAGAGAAGAGGAACATCTGGGAAAAGAAGAGAGATGCATGGGTAGAGAAGAGGAACATCTGGGAAGAGAAGAGAGATGTATGGGGAGGGAAGAGGAACATCTGGGGAGGGAAGAAGAACATCTGGAAAGGGAAGAGGGATGTCTGGGAAGGGACAGAAGGATATCTGAGAAGAGAAGAGGAACACCTGGGAAGAGAATAAAGATGTCTGGAAAGATAAGAGGAACATCTGGGAAGAGAAGAGATATGTCTGGGAAGGGAAGTCTGGGAGGAGAAGGCGAACATCAGGGAAGAGAAGAGGAACATCAGAGAAGAGAAGAGGAACATCAGGGAAGAGAAGGGTAAAATCTGGAGAGAAAGCGAAATATCTATGAAGAGAAGAGAAATGTCTGGGAAGGGAAGAGGAAAATCCGGGAAGAGAAGAGGAACGTCTGGGGAGAGAAGAGGAACATCTGGGAAGGGAAGAGGAACATCTGGGAAGGGAAGAGAGATAACGTCTGGGGAGAGAAGAGGAACATCTGGGAAGGGAAGAGGAACATCTGGGAAGGGAAGAGAGATGTTTGGGAAGGGAAGAGGAACATCTGGGAAGGGAAGAAGAACATCTGGAAGGGGAAGAGGGATGTCTGGGAAGGGACAAAGGATGTCTGGAAAGATAAAAAGAACATCTGGGAAGAGAAGGGGGACACCTGGGAAGGGAAGAGGAACATCAGGGAAGAGAAGGGTAAAATCTGGAAGAGAAAGAGAAATATTTATGAAGAGAAGAGGAATGTCTGGGAAGGGAAGAGGAACATCTGGGAAGGGAAGAGGAACATCTGGGAAGGGAAGAGGAACATCTGGGAGGAGCAGTGAGATGGTTGGGAAGAGGAGAGGAACATCTGGGAAGAGAAGGGAAAAATCTGGAGAGAAAGAGAAATATCTATAAAGAGAAGAGGAACGTCTGGGAAGGGAAGAGGAACATCTGGGAAGGGAAGAGGAACATCTGGGAAGGGAAGGGGAACATCTGGGAAGAGCAGCGAGATGGTTGGGAAGGGAAGAGAGGAGGAACATCTGGGAAAGGAAGAGGAAAATCTGGGAAGAGAATTGAGATGTCTGGGAAGGAAAGAGGGATGTCTGGGAAGAGAAGACGAACATCTGTGAAGACAATAGGGATATCTAGGAAGAGAAGAGGAACATCTGGGAAGAGAAGAGGGATGTCTGGTAAGGGATAAAGGATGTCTGGGAAGAGAAGAGGAACATCTGGGAAGAGAAGGGTAACATCCGGGGAGAAAAGAGAAGAGGAATGTCTGGCAAGGAAAGAGGGACATCTGGGTAGAGAAGAGGAACATCAGGGAAGAGGAACATCAGGAAAGGGTAGAGGAAATCGGGGAAGAGAAGAGGAACATCTGGGAAGGAAAGAAGAACAGGTACATGATGTGGACCTCATCAGTCTGAACATTGATTGGGGTAGAAGTATTGATCTCTACCAGCCCCGTGTAACATGTTCCCAGTCTTGAATTGTCTTCCCCAGCATCTCCTCAGCCCACAATGTATCCTCTCCTCACTCTCTGACCCTCATTTCCTATATCAGCTCTGCAGTCTCTGACCATCCTCTCCAGCATTACATATATTGAACAATATGTGGGGCCCTTTGGTGATGTCAGGGGCCACATTTGAGGCCCACCTTTGAGCTCAATAGTTGACAATCCCTGGTGTAGTCTCACCTGATGATGAGCGCCTCCATCAGAAAATCCAGCTCATCCTGCTCAGAGCACACCTCCGGGAGAGTCTGTGAACAACAACAACATCGCTCATCATACAGAATATCAATGTGTGGGAGGAGTCAAAGATTCCATTCACAAAATCCAACCAATTACAGTTCGGTGCAGTAGACATAAACCCGAACCCAACGACATTTAGGCTCCATGCACACTACTTTGATGCGGCTTTACACACTCAGGCACTCAAGTCGCAACAAAGTAGTGCAGGAGCTCGAGTCTCTCGGCTGGGACAGGAGATCCCGGTATAGCCGTGGAAGGTGGCGGGGGGGGGAGGGGGAGGGACGTCACCTTCTGCTGCTTGTACAAGCAATCCAGCTGCTAGTTACCCGCTAGGATTGCTTTAAACAGAGAGCCAAACGCCATCCCTAAAAACAACTGCTGGCATTGGACAGAACAAGAAAAAAATAGTTTTGTTTTGTTTTGATTCGGTATTTTCATGTGTTTGGTTCAATTTGTTTATATCATTTTCGGAATATTACCATTTCTCAAAATTCAAATAGAATAGAATAAAAAATAAATAGACATGTGCACTGCCGAAAAAAATCTTTTTTTTTTTTGAAAAATTCGCAAATTCTGTTAATTTGTAAATTCAGGAAATTCAGAAATTCGAATATCCAATTTTCCAAATTTCCCATTCGAATTTTGCCCTTTGGAATTTCGAATCTTCGAAATTTACAATTTTCTAATTTTCACATTTTCGAATTTCTGAATCTCCGAATTTCGGGAAAGTCAGAATTTCGGAAAAATTGGAAAAATGTGAAAATTCGAAATGTCCAAAATCCCAAACTCCTCAAAACTCGGAAATTAAAAAATTTGGAAATTTCCGAATTAACTAATTTGTCAAAATATGTTAAACAATGAATTCAGAACTAAACGAATTGCACCTGTCTAAAAATAAATAGAAAATATAAAAGAATATCACCATCTGAAATTCTAATAAAAAAAAAAAAATGAAAATAACAGAAAAGAATAGAAAAGAATAGAATAAAAAATAGACTATAACAAATAACTGTTTTCCGAAATTCGAATTTCGAACAGAATAAATTCAACTTCGAATATAATAGAAAAGAATAGAAAATAAAATAAAACCATAGAATAAAATAATACAATCAATAGAATAGAAAGATTATAACCCTCTTCCAGATTTAGATTGGAATCAATTCAAATTTTCCGAGTTCAATTCGACCGAATTTGGAAAATTTGAATCGATTCAAATCCCATTTAAAATTAAATTCAAATTTTGTAAGAGGGTTATAATCTTTTTAGTCTATTGATTGTATTATTCTATTCTATGGTTTTATTTTATTTTCTATTATTTTCTATTATATTCAAAGTTGAATTTATTCTATTCGAAATTTAAAATTTCGGAAAACAGTTATATGTTATAGTCTATTTTTTATTCTATTCTTTTCTTTTCTATGCTGTTATTTTCTTTCTTTTTTTTTTTCAAATTTGAATTTATTCTATTCTAAATTTGAATTTCAGATGGTGATATTCTTTAATATTTTATATTTATCTTTAGACAGGTGCAATTCGTTTAGTTCTGAATTCGTTTTTTAACAAAGTTTGACAAATTAGTTAATTCCGAAATTTTTTAATTTCCGAATTTTGAGGATTTGGGGATTTTGGACATTTCGAATTTTCGAATTTTTCCGAAATTCGGAAATTCTGACTTTCCCGAAATTAGAAAATTTGAAAATTAGACATTTCGAAGATTTGAAAATTCCAAATTGCAAAATTCGAAAATGGGAAATTTGGAAAATTGGATATTCGAATTTCGGAATTTCCGAATTTTGGAATTTCCTGAATTTACAAATTTTCGGGAAAAAAAGAATTTTTCGGCAGTGCACATGTCTATTTATTTTTTATTCTATTCTATTCTATTTGAATTTATTCTATTTGAATTTTGAGAAATGGTAATATTCTTTTTTTTCTATTCTTTTTCTATTCTATTCTTTTCTATTGTATTTGAATTCAAAATTATTCTGTACGAAATTCGAATTTCAGGAGAAGGTTATATTCTATGCTATTCTTTTTTTCTGTTCTATTATTTTTCTATGATATTCTATTCTATTTCTATTGTATTTGAATTCAAATGTATTCTATTAGAATTTTAGAAAAATTATATTTTATTTTATTCTATGCTATTCTTTTTTTCTATTCTATTATTTTTCTATGTTATTCTATTCTTTTCTACTGTTTTTCTATTGTATTTGAATTCAAATTTGAAGAAGAAGGTTACATTTTATTTTATTCAATGCTATTCTTTTTCTATTCTCTTCTCTATTCTGTTCCATTATTTTCTTTTCTATTGTATTTGAATCTAAATGTATTCTATTTTGAAAGGTGGTTATATTCTTTTTTTTATTATTACTCTATTCTTTTCTATTATATTCAAAGTTGAATTCATTCTTTTTGAAATTCGAATTTCGGAAAACAGTTATATTGTTATAGTCTTTCTATTTCCTATTCTATTCTTTTCTTTTCTATGCTGTAATTTTTTTTTTCTTCCAAATTTGAATTTATTCTATTCTAAATTAGTGCCAGAAAAAGCCTGGTCTTAAAAAAAAAAAATCTTTATGTAAATGAGGGGCGTGAGCGGGGGCGGGGAAAGGACCATGCAGTCAGGTACTTAGATTGGCTGCATTTAAAGAGACAGGCCCCGTGTTTTGTGAATCTCATGTCAGGACTTTATGGAGTTTGTGTATCTCTCTGGTTGGAGATGATGGGTGAGGCTCCTCCATGACAGGTCTGGTTGTAGAGGAATCTGTCAGGTCGGGGGAGGGGGGGGTTTGCGCAGCGCATGCAGCAGAGCCGTCACTGTAAAGCCGTCTCCTGTCATTGGCTGCTGAGTCGGCATTTCCTGAAAAATTCAATAACCGATCGACAGACCGAGAGGACAGGCGGGGGAGTCACTTCTACTTCTAGACAGCTGGAATCGATCAGAGTCCGCTCTGTCTTTATATTAATAAATATTTAAAGGGCCGGTAACGCCAATTCTTACATATAATCCCGACATGGAGAAGAAGAAGAGCCGTCACTCCATTCCTAACCCCGAGGCTCCGAACACAACGTAGGCGGCTTACAGTGAGAACCTGCACCCCTTTATATCAGAGTCCCCCCTTACATCAGTGTCCTTACCAGAGTCCCCCCTTACATCAGTGTCCTTACCAGAGTCTCCCCTTACATCAGGTTCACTATCAAAGCCCCCCTTACATCAGGGTCCCCATCATACCTCCCTTATGTCAGGGTACCCAGAGTTCCCCCTTACATCAGGGTCCCCATTAGACCCCCCTTATGTCAAGGTACCCAGAGTTCCCCCTTACATCAGGGTCCCCATTAGACCCCCCTTATGTCAAGGTACCCAGAGTCCCCCCTTACATCAGGGTCCCCATTAGACCCCCCCTTATGTCAGGGTACCCAGAGTCCCCCCTTACATCAGGGTCCCTATCAGACCCCCCTTATGCCAGGGTACCCAGAGTTCCCCCTGACATCAGGTTCCCCATTAGACCCCCCCTTATGTCAGGGTACCCAGACTTCCCTCTTACATCAGGGTCCCCATCAGACCCCCCCCCCTTATATCAGGGTACCCAGAGTTCCCCCTTACATCAGGTTCCCCATCAGACCCCCCTTATTTCAGGGTACCCAGACTTCCCCCTTACATCAGGGTCCCAATCTGACCCCCCCCTTATGTCAGGGTACCCAGAGTCCCCCCTTACATCAGGGTCCCCATCAGACCCCCCTTATGTCAGGGTACCCAGAGTTCCCCCTTACATCAGGGTTCCCACCCCTCCTCCCCAGACTGGATCATGGATCACAGTGGATGCTCTCAAAGTCCTGGGAGGGGACAACTATAATCTGGGGTGGTTCAGCGCACTCCAAAATCCCCCTTGACCCAGAGGGGGGGGGGGGATACACCCAGAGTTTGGGGTGGGGATTTTAGAGGGTGGGGGAGGGGGTGGCAGGATAAATACCCAGAGTTTGGGGGGGGATTTTAGAGGGTGGGGGGATGGCAGGATAAATACCCAGAGTTTGGGGGGGGGGGATTTTAGAGGGTGGGGGATGGCAGGATAAATACCCAGAGTTTGGGAGGGGGATTTTAGAGGGTGGGGGATGGGGTTGCAGGATAAATACACAAAGTTTGGGGGTGGGGGGTTTTAGAGGGTGGGGGGTGGTGGGATAAATACCCAGAGTTTGGAGGGTGGGGGGTTTTAGAGGGTGGGGGGGTGGTGGGATAAATACCCAGAGTTTGGGGGGTGGGGGGTTTTAGAGGGTGGGGGGGTAGTGGGATAAATACCCAGAGTTTTGGGGGGAG
Organism: Rana temporaria; assembly: GCF_905171775.1. Taxonomy (NCBI): domain Eukaryota; kingdom Metazoa; phylum Chordata; class Amphibia; order Anura; family Ranidae; genus Rana; species Rana temporaria. The sequence goes on along the minus strand of NC_053492.1, from coordinate 476,957,238 downwards.
ATTTAGAAGGAAGGAGTGGCAGGTAAAATACCCAGAATTTGGGTGGGGGGGGGGGTTAGAGGGTGGGGGAGGGGTGGCAGGTAAAATACCCAGAATTTGGGTGGGGGGGGGGGGGGGGTTAGAGGGTGGGGGAGGGGTGGCAGGTAAAATACCCAGAATTTGGGTGGGGGGGGGGGGTTAGAGGGTGGGGGAGGGGTGGCAGGTTAAATACCCAGAATTTGGGGGGGGGATTTAGAAGGAGGGGGTGGCAGGTAAAATACCCAGAGTTGGGGGGGAATTAGAAGGAGGGGGTGGCAGGTTAAGTACCCAGAGTTTGGGGGGGGATTTTAGAGGGGGGGTGGCATGATAAAAAAAACAGAGTTTTGGGGGGAAGAGTTTTGAAGGGTGGGAGGCAGGTTAAATACCCAGAGTTTAGGGGGGATGGGACTTTAGAGAGTGGGGGGAGGGGGGTGGTGCCATAGTTTTGGGGGGAGTGACTTATACATTAACCTGAGTTGTGATGTAACTGGAAAGCAGGACAGTTCCAAAAATGAGATCCAATCAGAGAACAAAGTAACGTGGACATTTAATGTTCCCTTTTATCCACTTCATTGAAGAAAAGGGGGAAGTTATGCCGACCAACTGCCTGACACCCTCATCATCTATGTGATTGTATCCAACTGCTACATTGTTTCCATTGACAGAACAACTTCACCGATTGGCCGTAGATGACATAAATAACAGAACACTGAACAGGTGGCGTGACTCACCTTCACAGCGACCTTCAGCGGAGTCGGGTCGTTAGGACTGGACAGCACTTGACCTTCATAGACTTCTCCGAACGCCCCGTGACCCAAACCTCTGCGGGGGGGGAAAAGACAAAGTCACTTTCACCTCTATGGAAACAATGTAAAGCACCCCTCCCCCCACCTCCCCAGTTTGTGCTCACAGTCTCCGCTCTAATTCAGGAGGTCAGGACTCTGTGCAGGCAAGTCAAGTTCCTCCACCCCAAACTCGCTCATCCATGTCTTTGTGCACTGGTGCCCAGTCATGTTGGAACAGGAAGGGGCCATCCCCCAAACTGTTCTCATAAAGTTGGGAGAATGAAATTATCCCAAATATCTTGGTAGGCTGACGCCTTAAGTGTTCCCTTCACTGGAACTAAAGAGCCAAGCCCAACCCCTGAAAAAAACAACCCCCACACCATAATCCCCCCTCCACCGAATGATTTGGACCAGTGCAAGAATGCAAGGTCCATAAAGACATGGATGAGCGAGTTTGGGGTCGGAGGAACTTGACTGGCCTGCACAGAGTCCTGACCTCAACCCCATAGAACACCTTTGGGATGAATTAGAGCGCAGACTGTGAGCCAGGCCTTTGCGTCCAACATCAGTGCCTGACCTCACAAGTGCTCTTCTGGAAGAATGGTCAAACATTTACATAGACACCCTCCTAAACCTTGTGGACGGCCTTCCCAGAAGAGGTGAAGCTGTTATAGCTGCAAAGGGCGGGGCCGACTCAATATTGAACCCTACGGGCTAAGACTGGGATGCCGTTTATGTGTGTGTAAAGGCAGGCGTCCCAATACTTTTGGTAATATATCCACTTCCCTCCATGATCACCTCCTATCCACAAGCGTTGTATACAAATATACCAGGATAGCCATGTATGTTTGTTATGAACATTTATCACGCTCAGCCTGCCCTGGCCAGTTATCGATCAACTCGAATATTAGGTCATCTTGCTTGACCTCCTCCCCTTTCCACCCCCCACCCCCTTCACCCTATACTCAACATCCCGTCATTCACCTTCCGATTATTTTTTGTTTGCATTGGATATTTGAACTGATTTCCTGCATATTAGTATGCAAAAAGGACCAATAAATTTCCTTAAAAAAAAAAAAAGAATAAATGGCAGCAGCAAAACACTGGAGCGAGGAGGGGAGGACTTAAATACTCGCCCAGCAGCCAATAAATCCCAGTAATTAACTCCTACCTGATGCTGGCTGGCTGCTGGGAGAGTATTTAGGTCCTACCCTTGAAGTCCCTGTATAGCAGAGCGCAGACTGGAAGAGGTTGCAGCAGCTCACAGTGCTGCAGGGCTCAAGGGATCATGCTGGAGTGCTGGCTACTGGCAAAATATGGGCCCAGGGTTGGAGAAATCATCCCACCCAAGTCTCTACAAAGTCTCTGGGCTCCAGCAGCCATCCCAGGATTTACTAATCCCGAAAGACTGAGTGTCCAGTTTCTCTTACACCAAACATAGACCTAGGATTGGAGAATGTATCCCTCCCAAATCTCTACAAAACCTCTGGGCCGCAGGACCCATCCCAGATCTTACTAATACCAAAAGACTGAAGACCAGTTCCCTATATACCAAACATAGACCCAAGATTGTAGAATGTATCCCTTGCAAGTCTCTACAGGGTCTCTGGGTTCCAGGACCCATCCAGGATTGATTAAAAGACTGAATGACTAGTTTCCGTTATACCAAACATAGACCCAGGATTGGAGAATGTACCTCTCCCAAGTCTCTACAAAGCTTCCATGCCCCAGGATTTATAACAAGACTTAGTAACACCAAAAGATTGAACGGCCAGTTCCCTTTATACCAAACACAGACCCAGGGTTAGAGAATGTATCCCTTGCAAGTCTCTACAAAGTCTCCGGGCTCCAGGCCCAACCCATGATTTACTAATCCCAAAAGACTGAATGACTAGTTCCTGTTATACCAAGCATAGATCCAGGATTGGAGAATGTATCCCTCCCAAGACTCTACAAAGCTTCCATGCCCCAGGATTTATTCCAGGACTTAGTAACCCCAAAAGATTGAATGACCAGTTCCCTTTATACCAAAACACAGACCCAGGGTTGGAGAATGTATCTTTCCCAAGGCTTTACAGAGCCTCCGGGTTTCCGGATCCATACCAGGACTTACTCATCCAAAAAGACTGAACATCCAGTTGCCTATCCATGGGTGCTCAACCTGTGGCCCTCTAGCTGTTTCAGAACTACAAGTCCCATCATGCCCTTGCCTTTGGGAGTCATGCTTGTAACTGTTCAGCTTTGCAATGATTCATGGGACTTGTAGTTTTGCAACAGCTGGAGGGACACAGGTTGAGCACCCCATGCTATATACCAAACATAGACCCAGGATTGGAGACTGTATCCCTTCCAAGTCTTTACAAAGCCTCTGGGCCACAGGACCCATTCCAGATCTTACTAATTCCAAAAGACTGAATGACTAGTTCCCTTTATATCAAACATAGACCCAGGATTGTAGAATGTATCCCTTGCAAGTCTCTACAAAGTCTCCGGGCTCCAGGCCCAACCCATGATTTACTAATCCCTAAAGACTGAATGACTAGTTCCCGTTATACCAAACATAGACCCAGGATTGGAGAATGTATCCCTCCCAAGACTCTACAAAGCTTCCATGCCCCAGGATTTATAACAGGACTTAGTAACACCAAAAGATTGAATGACCAGTTCCCTTTATACCAAACACAGACCCAGGGTTGGAGAATGTATCTTTCCCATGGCTTTACAGAGCCTCCGGGTTTCAGGATCCATACCAGGACTTACTCATCCCAAAAGGCTGAACAACCAGTTCCCACATGGGTGCTCAACCTGTGGCCCTCTAGCTGTTGCAGAACTACAAGTCCCATCATGCCCTTGCCTTTGGGAGTCATGCTTGTAACTGTTCAGCCTTGCAATGCCTCATGGGGCTTGTAGTTTTTCAACAGCTGGAGGGACACAGGTTGAGCACCCCATGCTATATATCAAAACATAGACCCAGTATTGGAGAATGTATCCCTTCCAAGTCTCTACAAAGTCTCTGGGCCACAGGGCCCATCCCAGATCTTACTAATACCAAAAGACTGAATGACTAGTTCCCTTTATATCAAACATAGACCCAGGATTGTAGAATGTATCCCTTGCAAGTCTCTACAGGGTCTCCGGGTTCCAGGACCCATACCAGGATTGATTAATCCCAAAAGACTGAATGACTAGTTCCCGTTATACCAAAGATAGACCTAGGAGTGGCGAATGTATCCCTCCCAAGTCTCTACAAAGCTTCCATGCACCAGGATTTATTCCAGGACTTAGTAACCCCCAAAAGATTGAACAATCAGTTCCCTTTATACCAAACACAGACCCAGGGTTGGAGAATGTATATTTCCCAAGTCTCTACAGAACCACTGGGTTGCAGGATCCATTCAAGGACTTACTCATCCCAAATAGACCCAGTATTGGAGAATGTACCCCTTCCAAGTCTCTACAAAGCTTCTGGGCCACAGGACCCATTCCAGATCTTACCAATACCAAAAGACTGAATGACTAGTTCCCTTTATATCAAAACATAGACCCAGGATTGTACAATGTATCCCTTGCAAGTCTCTACAAAGTCTCCGGGCTCCAGGCCCAACCCAGGACTTACTAATCCCAAAAGACTGAATGACTAGTTCCCGTTATACCAAACATAGACCCAGGATTGGAGAATGTATCCCTCCCAAGACTCTACAAAGCTTCCATGCCCCAGGATTTATAACAGGACTTAGTAACCCCCAAAAGATTGAACAACCAGTTCCCTTTATACCAAACACAGACCCAGGGTTGGAGAGTGTATCTTTCCCAAGTCTCTACAGAACCACTGGGTTGCAGGATCCATTCAAGGACTTACTCATCCCAAAAGACTGAACAACCAGTTCCCTATATACCAAACATAGACCCAGCATTGGAGAATGTATCCCTTTCAAGTCTCTACAAAGTCTCGGTACTCCTTCATACATATTTCATCTGTGTCTGTAGCTGATTGGGTGATTGCCTGGAGGTCAGCTTTTTTTTGGGAGTGGGGGTAAAGATCCTGACACTGGATGCTCTGAATCAGTTTCCCACCTCTCAGTGCAGCTTTGTAATCAGAAGTCACACAGTTGGTATTCTCAGACATTCCCGCAGAAGGAAGTCCTCATCCTGTGATAACGGTTCTGGCATTTGCATACTATTAGCATTTTCCCGCATCGGATTTTCTCGTGTCCTTTGCCACGCGGCGCAAAGAAAATGCAATTTCTAGGAGAGGCGGGAAGGGCTAATCCTTTACATATATCTGTATGCCGGCAAGGTGTGCCAGTGTGTGCTCTGTAATATCTCCAGTGCTGGCAGAGGGAAGGGAAACAAGACTTCTGGAAAATTTATCGCCCAAAAGGAACAAAATATCGCTAAAGCCTTAATGCAGACTTGGCTGGCTCTAAGGGGTTTGAAAAATAAATAAATTAGCATAGCCATTCATCCGGAGAGTTTAATTGTACATTTGTTCTGTGCAAATCCGGCAAAAACACCTGTGCATTAGACTTTCTCCTCTTCCTTTATTATGGGTAGTAGAAAAATACCACATTATGGCCACTAGATGGAGCAAAAGGAGCATAGGAAATACATACATCTACTGTAGGTAACAATTCTAAAGAATGCTAGAGGGAATAAGCACCAACGGTTCATTTATTTGCTAATTCCCTCTAGCATTCTCTAGCCACTTCCCGCCCAAGGTACGTCATATGACGTCATGGACTTTGAGCGGTGATATCTGAATGATGGGTGCAGCTACAGGCATCATCCAGATATCATCTTTTGCACGATTATGTAGGCGGCAGTTCAGCTGCTTAATCGTTCTTACAGGCAGCGGGAGGAGACCCTCCCGCTGCCCCCCAGTGCTTCTCCCACCTCACGTCTGCAATCAGCGAGCCGGAGAACGAATCGGTCGCCGCCGGAAGTTTACCATAGAGATTTCTGGTGACCAGATGGTCCCCAGTCATCTCTATGACCCTTGGAGGCCGGCAGAAGTAAACAATGCCGGGGACACCACTGGACAGGCCGAGAGGGTGTGATGATATGAAAGCGGAACCATGATGTTAAGGGAGTAATCCTATATGATGATAAGGGCTCTGATGGGAAAGGGAGGCTCTGAGGCTCTGATGTGAAGGAGGATTGGTGATGTGAAGGGGAAAACTGGTGGCATTTGATGGGGCATACTGACAGCGTTTGATGGGGCAAACTGGCATCATTTGATGGGGCAAACTGGTGGCATTTAATGGGGCAAACTGGCATCATTTGATGGAGCAAACTTCCATGATTTGATGGGGAAAACTGGTATCATTTGATGGGGAAAACTGACGGCATTTGATGGGGCAAACTGGTGGGATTTGATGGGGCAAACTGGCATCATTTGATGGGGCAAACTGGTGGCATTTGATGGGGCAAACTGGCATCATTCTATGGGGGAACCTGACGGTGTTTGATGGGGAAAACTGGTCGCATTTGATGGGGCAAGCTGGCAGCATTTGATAGGGCAAACTGGCATTATTTGATGGGGAAAACTGGCATTATTTGATGGGTCAAACTGGCATTATTTGATGGGTCAAACTGGCATCATTTGATGGGGTAAACTGGCATCATTTGATGGGGTAAACTGGTGGGATTTGATGGGGCAAACTGGCGGCATTTGATGGGGAAAACTGGCATCATTTGATGGGGCAAACTATCATTATTTGATGGGTCAAACTGGCATTATTTGATGGTGCAAACTGGCATGGTTGAGAAACCTTGATCGACATCATGTTAAACTGGATGGCCAGGGCTCTGATGTGAAGGGGAGGCTCTGATGTAATGGGAGGACCTTTGATGTGAAGGGGAAGCTCTGATGTAATGGGAGGACCTTTGATGTGAAGGGGAGGTTTTGATGTAATGGGAGGACCTTTGATGTGAAGGGGAGGCTCTGATGTAATGGGAGGACCTTTGATGTGAAGGGGAGGCTCTGATGTAATGGGAGGACCTTTGATGTAAAGGGGAGGCTCTGATGTAATGGGAGGACCTTTGATGTGAAGGGGAGGCTCTGATGTAATGGGAGGACCTTTGATGTGAAGGGGAGGCTCTGATGTAATGGGAGGACCTTTGATGTGAAGGGGAGGCTCTGATGTAATGGGAGGACCTTTGATGTGAAGGGGAGGCTCTGATGTAATGGGAGGACCTTTGATGTGAAGGGGAGGTTTTGATGTAATGGGAGGACCTTTGATGTGAAGGAGAAGCTCTGATGTAATGGGAGGACCTTTGATGTGAAGGGGAGGCTCTGATGTAATGGGAGGACCTTTGATGTTAAGGGGAGGCTCTGATGTAATGGGAGGACCTTTGATGTGAAGGGGAGGCTCTGATGTAATGGGAGGACCTTTGATGTGAAGGGGAGGTTTTGATGTAATGGGAGGACCTTTGATGTGAAGGGGAAGCTCTGATGTGATGGGAGGACATCTAATGTGAAGGGGAGACTGTGATGTGAAAGAGAGGCTCTGATGTCAAGGGGACCTCTGGTGTGATGGGAGGACCTCTGGTGTGAAGGGGAGGCTCTGATGTGATGGGAGGACCAATGATGTGAAGGAGGATTCCTGATGTGAAGGGGCAAACTGGCGGTGTTTGATGGGGCATAGTGGCAGCGTTTGATGGGACAAACTGGCATCATTTGATGGGGCAAACTGGCGGCATTTGATGGGAAAAACTGGCATCATTTTATGGGGCAAACTGGCGGCGTTTGATGGGTCAAACTGGCGGCATTTGATGGGGCAAACTGGCATTATTTGATGGGGCAAACTGGCATTTTTTGATGGGGCAAACTGGCATCATTTGATGGGGCAAACTGGCGGCAGTTGATGGGGCAAACTGGCATTATTTGATGGGGCAAACTGGCGGCTATTGATGGGGCAAACTGGCATCATTTTATGGGGCAAACTGGCGGCATTTGATGGGGCAAACTGGCATCATTTGATGGGGCAAACTGGCATCATTTGATGGGGCAAACTGGTGGTATTTGATGGGGCAAACTGGCGGGATTTGATGGGGCAAACTGGCATTATTTGATGGGGCAAACTGGCATCATTTGATGGGGCAAACTGGTGGCAGTTGATGGGGCAAACTGGCATTACCCCCTTACAGATAGCTGAAAAGATCAATGGGTGCCATTGGGAAGTTATCTGAGAGGCAGAAATTGCTCATTGCCCGAGGAACACCTAGAACCCTCTGGAGGAACCCTAGGACTCCATGGAACCCTGGTTGAGAAACCTTGATCGGCATCATGTTGAACTGGATGGACCGGTGTCTTTATTTAGCCTCACCAACAATGTAACAACATTATAAACGACTGAAATCACAGGAGTTTCCTTACTAGTCGGAGAAGTTTTATCTTATTATGTTGCTGTAAAGCAAGGTGGTTCGGATTGGGTTCAGCCTCACCAACCCCAAGGATCTGTCTGCCGCCCCGAGTTTCCGTTTTAAAGTAATTCAACAAAATTGGGGACTTGTGACATCTTCTATAAATCCACCACATGAAAAAAAAAAATTAAGAATTTTATTCGGCGTGATAGAAGTTATTTCTTTCCACTGAGAATACGGGTCCCGGCAGCCCGAGGTGCAAAGTCCGTTGTAAAGTTGAGTGACAGATGTCTGACATTGCCCGGGAAGTCGTTATCATTAAAACTTGCGGCAAGTTCTCCAGCCAGAGAGAGAGAGAGAGAGAGAGAGAGAGACAACCCGGATCCGGAGCTCATCCATCTCCGTGAACTTCGGAGACCTCTGACAAATTGATTCCGACTCCGCTACAAGGTCTTCCTCCGACACCTCATAAATTTAATGATAACCGACAACAAGGAACGGAAGAGTCACAGAATATAGAAGCTCCTCTCAATCTGAAAATGGAGAATTGTACTTAATCTTCGGGTTCGTAGAGGCAATGAGCTCCGGCACTCCAAGTCTGGCGCTTCGCGGCAGTTAATGTCTCTTCTTCTCGCCGTATTATTTTCTGTGCCTAATGGAAAAATCCATCAAGGGAAACTTCTTTTTTTTTGACAATCAGTTGGAAGTGAATTCCATCCGGTTATCAATTTGTATAAATGACCTTTAAATTTGGTTCCATTTGTTATCGGAGCTAATTTAGAGGAGTGGAGTTTTCCCGATAAGGGACTTGTGTCTCCAATAATGTAGCAAAGGCCTTGCCGGGAGGAGCCGGTCCTGGCAAAAGTGGACCAAAGCTGGAGCCCTTGGAAGGTTGCCCAGTGCCGGGACAAGGTCATCTAGAGCAGGGGGTCTCAAACTGGCAGCCCTCTAGCTGTTGTGAAACTACAAGTCCCATGAGGCATTGCAAGGCTGACAGCTGGAGGGCCGCCAGTTTGAGACACCTGAATTCTAGAGCAAAGGGCAAACATGCCAAACCACGCACCCCCAAGATGTATGATCAAATATGCGCCAACAAAATCTCCCCACAAAAACACTGAGCACTAATCTGCATGCTTACCCCCCTACACATAAATTACCCATCCTCCAAATACAAATCTGCCCCCCTCCGGAAATCCCCCCCTCTAACAACACAAATCTCCACCAGCTCAAATATCCCCCCCCCCCCAAAAAAAATACCCCTCCTAGCACGCACATTTGCCCCCCCCAGCTCAAATGCCCCCCACCAAAATAATAACCCCTTCTAGCACGAATCTTTGCCCACCCATACCCCAAATCCCCCCAGCTCAAATGCCCCCCAAAAGAAAATCACCCCTCCTAGCAAGAATCTTTGCAACACAATCCCTCAAATCCACCAAAAAAATCACCCCTCCTATCACACAGCTTTGCCCCCCATCTTCCAAATCCCCCCAGCTCAAATTTCCATCACCCCTCCTAGCACAAATCTTTGCCCCCCATCACCCAAATCCCCCCAGCTGTCGGATCGAAGCCAAAAGCCGTACGACGCAGCAAATTTGAAAATACGCCGGCGTATCATTAGATACTCTGGCGTATTTCAGCTGTGAATCTGGCCCTATAACTTTTGCGTAAACCAATCCATAAACACTTTTGCTTTTTTTTTTATATACTTGTACAACTAATGGCGGTGATTAGCGACTTATAATGGGACCAATGGTGACAGGTGCTCAATATTTTGGGGAGGCAGCAAACTCTAAAACACCAACCCCCCCCCCCCCCAGGTAAATGGATGGCGGTTGACGGTGGTTTACATCTAGGATGATCAAGAGGTTAAATGTGTGCCACAAATGTGCTCCTAAAAAAAATTGTAAAGACTAATAAAAAATAAAATTGTAAAATAAAAATAAAATGTTAAAATATAAAAATAAAGTAACAAAAATGAAAAACGACTGACACCAGTGGCGGAGATACTAGAGTCAAAAAAGTCGCATTTGCGACCGAGCCCTGGCATTCCACCACCATGAGGGGGGCCCCCGAAGCCCCTTATATTTCTAATTTAGAATGCAAGAGAATATAAAACTCTAATAACTTCAGTATAACTGCAAAATAATATCATACAACCTTATTCAAATGAGTTACAGAATCAACTGATGTCTCCCTTTCCGGCCGCCATCGTGACCTCACCTGATGAGGGAGATGTGTTTCCTGGGCACCTCTTTCAGGTCTCCGATGGAGGTGATCTTGCCGGCAAAGCAGTAGTTGGGGTTGTAGTCCGTCATTATGGTGGATGTTCTCACTTTGCTGAGTTTGTAGTCTGGGCTCTGTAGTTCCATCTGTATGGCCTGGAGCTCCTGATGTTTCCTGCGGTAAACTGTAAGAGAGGACAGAGGTTCTGTCACCGATAATGGGCAATAGACATGTGCAATTCGTTAATTTCCGAATTATATATTTTTAACTTATTTTGACAAATTAGATCATTTCCGAAATTTCCGAATTTTTCTATTTCCAAATTTTCGGATTTCCGAAATTTCGAATTTCCGAATTTTTTAATTTCCGAATTGCAAATTTTCAATTTTCTGAATTCTGAATTTTCAAGTTTCCGAATATTTTCATTTTTGATTTTCCGGAAAAAGCTAAAAAAAAAAACGAATGAAACGGAAAACAAACACATTTTTCGGCAGTGCACATGTCTAATAGCCAACTGATATAGAACAAAAAGGTTCTCCAGAAATTCTCCATCCACTTCCGAGGTCCAAAGGCATGAATAAATCATGAGATTAATGTTTACGGGGGGGCAATCATACTGTAAACTCATGGGCCCAGATTCTCAAAGGACTTACGACGGTGTATCGCCACGTACGCCGTCGTAAGTCCGAATGAGAGCCATCGTATCTATGCGCCTGATTCTTAGAATCAGTTACGCATAAATTTGGCTTAGATACGAGCGGCGTAAGTCTCTTACGCCGTCGTATCTTAGTTGCATGTTTACACTGGCCGCTAGGTGGCGCTTCCCTAGATTTCTGCGTCGAATATGCAAATTAGCTAGATACGCCGATTCACGAACGTACGTGCGCCCAGCGTATCAAGATACGTCGTTTACGTAAGACATACGCCGGCGTAAAGTTACCCCTCATAAAGCAGGGGTAAGTCGTGTTAGGTATGGACATCGGAAACGTACGAACAGCGTCGTATTTGACGTCGTTTGCGTAAGTCGTCCGTGAATGAGGCTGGATGTAAGTTATGTTCACGTCGAAAATATTGACTATTTTCGGCGTAATTTTGAGCATGCGCACTGGAATACGTTCACGGACGGCGCATGCGCCGTTCGTTAAAAGCGTCAATCACGTCGGGTGACTATTCATTACCATAAAACACGCCCACACCAGCCTACTTTGAAGTACGCGGGCTTACGCCGGCACAGTTACACTACGCCGCCGTAACTTTGGGCGCAAGTTCTTTGTGAATACGGGACCTGCCTCACTAAGTTGCGGCGGCGTAGTGTATCTGAGATACGCTACGCCCGCCTATAGATAGGCGCGTCTACGAGAATCTGGGCCATGGGCTAAAAACTCTCATGAACAGGCCTACTGTTAGAAATCACAGGGCAACCTACCTGAAAGGGCCCCTAAACAGACCCCTGATGCCTCACTTTTGAGGCAGCGAAAGGGACTGAGGACAGAGATTACCCAGTGCCTTTCTCTGCAGCCTCAGCTGCACTGGACAGTGAATGAATAGGAAGTGTCTGTGCTGAGTGGCTTCCTGTTCATTCACAAAGAGAAGCATGGTAAACACAATTTGCTATGCTTCAGTTATGACTGGACACAGGAACGATCAGTACCAAGCACTCACACTGTGTTCATTCTGGAAAGGAAGACATATTAACCAACCCCTTCCCTTGATCTCCATCCTGAAACAATTTTTGTGTGCCCACAGAAGCTGCCGGCAGGAGAGGTGGGAAGTCAGAAGCACTGAGGGAAGAGTGAGCATACAAAGGGGGGGGGGGGGGCTCAGACAGGGGGTGGAAGGGGCAGATGCTAGAACTGATCCTCCTCTAGCTATAGGGAGAAAGATGGCAGTGCTGCAAAGGGATCCACAAGAGTTACAAGGCAGAACAGCCAGCCCTTCCCAGCAGGTGCATGGGCCCCCCTTTTGAACTGATGAGTCCCAGGCCCTCTTTTGAACCGATGGGTGCCTGGGCCCCCCTTTTGAACTGATGGGTGTCTGGGCCCCCCTTTTGAACTGATGGGTGCCTGGGCATCCCTTTTGAACTAATGGGGCCCAGGCCCCCTTTTGAACTGATGGGTGCCTGGGCCCCACTTTTGAACTAATGGGGCCCAGGCACCTTCTAAGCAGGTTCTTTTGAACTGAGGGGCCAGCTGTATCGCCCTATCAGCGGCCGTGCTCATGAAGAACATTAGTCTTGTCTAAAATCTTATCTGAGATTAGCTGTACTAAGACATCCCAATTCTTTGGTCTCTATGGTCATATCAGCACAAATTATTTAAAAAAGAGTCCGAAATGTACCAGCCATTGGACCTCACACGGAAGAAGAACCCTTCTAAATGAAATGGGTAAAAAACGAAACCATAAAAGTTTTTTTTTTTACATTTGTGAAGTTTTGTAGAGGAAAAGTTACTTAGATAGTACAAGTGACTCACCAATCATGATACCTGAGAAAGCCAAGATGAGGGCAGCCACGAGGCCTGAGGTCACGATGGACAATACCAGAGAAAGGGGAAGGTGCGTCTCGTGGGCTGACTGAATTTGATCATCTGAAAAAAAAAACAGAACCCATGATAAATAAAGCAATGGAGGCCGTGGACAAATTCTCAAGACTGGCTGGATTATTAAATGGGCAGTGGGGGATGGGCAATGTCTACAATGGACACCAAAAGTAGACAATATAATGTCAATTTTGAAACATGGACAGTCAGGTCCAGTTCATACACCGATCAGCCATAACAATATGACCACCCACCTAAAATTAAGTAGGTTCCCCTTTTGCCATCAAAGGAGCCCTGACCTGTCGAGGTGAGGACTCCGAAGTAACATCTACATGAATGACAGGAGCCATGATTTCCCAGCAGAACATTGCCCAAAGCATCACACTGCCCCCGCCGGCTTGTCTTCTTCCCATACTGCATCCACCGCCAGGTAAGTGACGCACCCGGCCATCCACATGATGTAAAGGAAAACTGATTCATCAGACCAGGCCACCTTCTTCTATTCCTCTGTGGTCCAGTTTTGATGCTCATGTGCCCATTGTAGGTGCTTTTGGCTGTGGACACGGGTCAGCATGGGCACCCTGACCAGTCTGCAGTTACACAGCCCTATACACTACAAACTGTGATGCTCTGTGTGTTCTGACACCTTTTTATCAGAACCAGAATTCGCTTTTCCAGCAATTTGAGCTCCAGTTGGTCTTCTATTGAATCAGACTAAATGGGCCAGCCTCCCCTCCCCCCACTCCCATCAATAAGCCTATTCTCCTCCACCTCCATTAATGAGCCTTCCCTTCCCACCTCCATCAATGAGCCTTCTCTTCCCTCCTCCATCAATAAGCCTTCCCCTCCCCACCTCCATCAATGAGCCTTCCCTTCCCACCTCCATCATCAAACCTTCCCTACCCACCACCATCAATGAGTCTTCCCTCCCCCACCTCCATCAATGAGCCTTCCCTCCCCCACCTCTATCAATGAGCCTTCCCTCCCCCTCTTCCATCAATGAGCCTTTCCTCCCCACCTCCATCAATGAGCCTTCCCTTCCCACCTCCATCAATAAGCCTTCCCTCCCCCACCTCCATCAATGAGCCTTCCCTCCCCCCTTTATCAATGAGCCTTCCCTCCTCACCTCCATCAATGAGCCTTCCCTTCCCACCTCCATCAATGAGCCTTCCCTTCCCACCTCCATCAATGGGCCTTCCCTCCCCACCTCCATCAATGAACCTTTCCTCCCCACCTCCTTTAATGAGCCTTCCCTCCCCACCTCCATCAATGAGCATTCCCTCCCCACCTCCATCAATGAGCCTTCCCTCCTCACCTCCATCAACAAGCCTTCCCTCCCCACCTCCATCAATGATCCTTCCCTCCCCACCTCCATCAATGAGCCTTCCCTTCCCTCCTCCATCAATGTGCCTTCCTTCCCCACCTCCATCAATGAGCCTTCCCTCCCCACCTCCATCAATGAGCCTTCCCTCCCCACCTCCATCAATGAGCCTTCCCTCCCCACCTCCATCAATGAGCCTTCCCTCCCCACCACCATCAATGTGCCTTCCCTCCCCACCTCCATCAATGAGCCTTCCCTCCCCCACCTCCATCAATGAGCCTTCCCTCCCCACCTCCATCAATGAGCATTCCCTCCCCCACCTCCATCAATGAGCCTTCCCTCCCCACCTCCATCAATGAGCCTTCCCTCCTCACCTCCATCAATGAGCCTTCCCTCTCCACCTCCATCAATGAGCCTTCCATCCCCACCTCCATCAATGAGCCTTCCCACCCCCACCTCCATCAATGAGCCTTCCCTCCCCACCTCCATCAATGAGCCTTCCCTCCCCACCTCATCAATGAGCCTTCCCTCCCCCACCTCCATCAATGAGCCTTCCATCCCCACCTCCATCAATGAGCCTTCCCTCCCCACCTCCATCAATGAGCCTTTTCACCCCCACCTCCATCAATGAGCCTTCCCTCCCCACCTCCATCAATGAGCCTTCCCTCCCCACCTCATCAATGAGCCTTCCCACCCCCACCTCCATCAATGAGCCTTCCCTCCTCACCTCCATCAATGATCTTCCCCCCCCCCCCCACCTCCACCAATGAGCCTTCCCTCCCCCACCTGCATCAATGAGAATTTTCTCCCCACCTCCATCAATGAGCCCTCCCACCTCCATCAATGAGCCTTCCCTCCCCACCTCCATCAATGAGCCTTCACTCCCCCACCTTCATCAATGAGCCTTGGCTGCCCATGACCCTGTCGTCGGTTTTCCTTCCTTGGACCACTTTTGGTAAATCCTGACCACCGCAGACCGGGAACATCCCCCAATAACTGCAGTTTTGGAGTTAATCTGACCCAATCATCTAGACATTACAATTTGGTCTTTCAAATCATTACACTTGCCCATTTTTTCTGTTTTCAACACAAACTACAGAGACACCATGTTCATTTGCTGATTAATTTATCCCACCCACTTTTAGGTGTCCTTGTAATCAGACAATGTTATTCACTTTACCTGTCAGTGGTCATAATGTTAGGGCTGATTGGTGGATATTGCAAAGCACCAGCCAATGAGTACAGTACTTTCTACAGAGGTACCTGAGCAGAATGCAAGACTCTTCATATGTTCTTGAGTCTGAGCCAATCATTTTGCAAACAGAACATTGCTCAGTAGGTATTTGGCGGTATACCTTCCTCGGATCACAACAATCTTCTAGTAGCCAATGAGGACCTTTATAAAGTCTTTTCATGAAGCTGAGACAGGCCATCAAACATTCCTGTGGACACCAAGTACTGGCAACCCTACTCTAAAAAAAGGGGCAACAGGAAGCAAGCAGCATGTCTTCAGTTTCAGCAATACAGTGGAACCTCGGATTACGAGCATAATCCGTTCCAGGAGAATACTTATAATTCAAAGCACTCGCATATCAAAGCGAGTTTCCCCATAGAAGTCAATGGAAGCGAAGATAATTCGTTCCCCATTGACTTTTATGGCATGCAATACCACATGTGGCCAGAGGTGGGGGGGGGCGCCGGAGAGCCTCGGAAATACTCGGGGACAGCTCGGCTGATCTTGGAAATCCTTGGAAAGGTTTGAGTATTTCCAAACGGCTCGGAATGGTTCCCAACCGTTCCGAATGTCACCGGCACCCCCGCACCTCTGGCCAAATGCGGTACTGCACACCGCATTAGCTTGAATTCTGCTTGTTTTGCAAGACAACACTTGCAAACCGAGTCAGGATTTAAAAATAAAGTTTACTCGTAAACCAAAGTTCCACTGTATTGACTGGAATTCCTCACACTGCTCCTAAAATGTCCTTCTTTATTGCTGATGGCAGTGATGAGAACTATATTTCTATTATTAATGTAGCACCCTCTACCTAGGTAGGTGCTAGAGTCAATTTTTTTTGTAACTGTAGGTAAATTTAAGCAGGGCTAGCTGGAAGCTAGGCCTGTTTGTTTTGGTTTATGTGGGCTGGGAGTGGTTCAGAGTAGCAGCTGTGACTCACAGACACCATCACTCCACCGTCACCTCCCTTTTTCTTCCAGAGGATTCTAGAAGAAGAGAAGGGGAAGAGAAGTGGAGCTGTCTGGGATGTCTCAGGAAGCCCTGACCAATCCCCAGTCAGGATTGACAGGGAGCAGGCCTCCTTGAAATACCCAGGGGCAGCCCAGCTGGGGAGGAGTTGTTGGGTGGAAGAACTAAGGATGGAGTACTAGGCTGTTGGGGCCTTTGAGGGAGCTCCCCACTCTGGTGGGTGGGGGTGACTTTGGGCCTGGGACTCGGGTGCAGGACGAAGCCTTTCAAGAACTTGTGAAGGATCTGAACAGGAGGCACATGAGGAGTCAGAGAAAACAGCAGGAGCTAGTACTGCCGGGCAAATCTTTAGGAGGGAACACCGGTTGAAGCCAGGAGGGCTGGTGAGTGACATGCACAGTCGGGAGGACTGGGGAGGCACGCCTGAGGGGACTGGGAGTGTGCAGTCTGGGACGGGTGCAGAGCCAGTAGTGTGGACTGTGATATTGCGGGCTGTGGAGTCGGGCAGCTGCAGCCAGGAGGGCTGGCAGGGCCTGAAGAGGGCATGCTGGGAGCAGTAGTCCATCTATAGGACAGCTAGTACTAAACACTTTACATATTTTCTGCTACACCAAAGGGGCCCGCGGTCCCTGCCTGCAAAAGGCTATTGCTAAGGCCTGGCTGAGTCAGTGTCAGGCCTAATCACAATGTGCTAGCTGCTCCAGGAACCACTAAATAGGAAGCGACATTCAGGAGGAATGGAGCGAACCACTAAATAGGAAGCGATGTGCAGGGCCCCGGCAGGATGACAGGTGGGCCACATCACTTAGCAGCCCCTATAGGGGTACCGCTACATTATTAATATTATACAGGATTTATATAGAGACAACAGTCTGCTCAGCACTTTACAACGTTAGTGTACAGTTACAATATAATTCAATACAGGAAGGAATCAGAGGGTCCTGCTCCTTAGAGCTTACAATCTAAATGGGAGAGTCAAGTGATACAAAAGGGTAATAACTGTGGGGGATGGGCTGATGGAGGGGCAGAATAGATAGCGGACCATCTTACCTATACAGGTCACTCCATCCTCAGCCAGGACCCTCCCCAGCTCACAGTGACACATCAGCTCCTGAGACTCCGGATCGATGTAACATTCGTCTATCTCACAGTGGCTGCAATTCAGATCCAGCTTTATCTCCACCTCCCCGTGGCTCTCCGTCACTGGCATAGAAGGACAGAAGCAAATGAGTCATTGTACAATGAATGTAATCAATTATTGTGTGACTGTATTTGTTAGTAAATTATGGAACAGTGTAATTTAACTTAAAAGTGTAGGTAGCCAGCTAGCAGTGGCGTAGCGTGGCGTAGCGTGGGGGGTGCGAGGGGGGCCACCGCCCCAAGTGCAAAATTTAGAGAGGCGCTGTCTCAAAGTTTGGAGAGGAGGGAGCGCCAACAACAGATGGGACATAGGAACATGTGCATGATGTCACCACTCCAGGCTTTACCAGTCATTATCAAGCACGCTCTAATCTTCCCTACAGCCACTGCTGTCTCATACAGTGGACCATCCACCAGACTGGAGCTAGCTGAAAATAGGTAAGTCCAAGAGTCGGCTGGGGCCCAAATTACTTGCCTCGCCCCAGGCGCTGACAATCCATGCTACGCCACTGCCAGCTAGGGTTGCCAGCCGTGCAGGATTCACCCGGACGGTCCAGGTTTTGAATGACGTGTCCGGGGGTTTCAGACTGCCTGTTCAGAATGTGGCTCCCCAAGCAACCAGAGAACCACAACCACCTAGTGCATAGGTGCGTGCATGGGCCAGAGGCAGCACAGCCCCCCCCCCCTTCCTTGGACATGAGAGAAGAGAGGACCCAATCTGCTCCTCCTTCTTTGGCCACTACCCTTCTGTGTCTGCCTGCCCACACTCCAATCTACAGAGGTTAGGATGTGGAATTCTCTTCCACAGGTGGTGGTCTCAGCGGGGGGCATCGATAGTTTCAAAAAACTATTAGATAATCACCCGAACGACCACAACATACAGGGATATACAATGTAATACTGACATATAATCACACACATAGGTTGGACTTGATGGACTTGTGTCTTTTTTCAACCTCACTTACTATGTAACTATTTAACACGCTGTGCCTCAGGTGTGGGTGGGAAATTTGAAGCCCAGCAGCGGGCAGATACATCCTGCATGAAAGGTGGCGATGCCTGAGCCTCCAATCCTTGGGTGAGTGAGCTCACCATCCAATGTCCGTGACTGAAGTCTCCCCCCACCCTCCTGCCTCTGAGCAAGCGAGTACACTAAGGTAAGGGGGACTCGGATGTAAGGGGGGCTTTTGGAACTCTGATGTAAGTGGGGGCTTTGGGAACTCTGATGTAAGTGGGGGCTTTGGTGAAAAGAAACCCACTTACATCAGAGTTCCCCTTTACACCCAGTCCACAGTGCTCCCATTTAAATAAAATTGCAGCAAGGAGATAAAGTGTTCAGGTTTTGCGTGAAGAAAAAGTGGCAACTCTATAGCCAGTACATTTTATTTATTTTTGTATAGTTGGAGTTGGTAGAGTAGTGAAGGGTTAAAACTTCTACAAAGCTATTACTTGAGTTACAGAGAGTTCTCTTCTTCTCCCTAATGTTTCTCTAATTTTAGGTCAAGGTCTCCAAACTACAGCCCGTTGGCCATATCGGACCCACTACAGGATTTTATTCAGCCCACAACAACTGTTCCTTGCTAGGGAGTAAAAAGGGTTAAATACAGGTTGAGGGGTTTCAGGGTGCACGTTTTGTAGAATCGGAACTGGTTGTTCAGTCTTTTGGAAACTGGAGCCTGGAGGATTTGTAGAGACTTGGTAGGGATACATTCCCCAATCTATGTTTGGTATAAAGGAAACTGGTCGTTGAGTCTTTTGGGATTAGTCAATCCTGGAATGGGTCCTGGAGTCCAGAGACTTTGTAGAGACTTGGTGGGCATTCATTCTCCAATCCTGGGTCTATGTTTGATATAAAGGAAACTGACCATTCAGTGTTTTGGGATTAGTCAGTCATGGCATGTGTCCTGGAGTCCGAAGACTTTGTAGAGGGTTCGGGAGGGATACATTCTCCAATCCTGGGTCTATGCTTGGTATAAAGGGAACTGATCGTTCAGTTATATGGGTCCTGGAACCTGGAGGTTTTGTAGAGACTAGGGAGGGATACATTCCCCAATCCTGGGTCTATGTTTGGCATAAAGGGAACTAATCATTCAGTCTTTTGGGATTAGTCAATCCTGGTATGGGTCCTGGAGCCTATGTAGAGACTTGGAAGGGATATATTCCCCAATCCTGGGTCTATGAATGAATGAATGAATGAAAAACTTATAAAGCGCGGCGCATGCGAACTGAATCGCTTCTATGTATGGTATTAAGGAAACTAGGCATTCAGTCTTTTGGGATTAGTAAATCCTGTGATGGGTCATGGAGTCCAGAGACTTTGTAGAGACTTGGGAGGGATACATTCTTCAATCCTGGGTCTATGTATGGTATAAAGGGAACTGGTCGTTCAGTCTTTTGGGATTAGTCAATCCTGGTATGGGTCCTGGAGCCTATGTAGAGACTTGAAAGGGATATATTCCCCAATCCTGGGTCTATGTATGGTATTAAGGAAACTAGGCATTCAGGGCCAGATTCACAGAGAATTGCGTTACGCTGCGGCGGCGTAACGTATCCTATTTACGTTACACCGCCGACTTACGCAAACGACGTGAAATTTAAAAATTTGACGCGGGAACGACGGCCATATTTAACATTGGTTAGACCACCTAGAGGGCATGCTTAGTTTTACGCGACGCATCTCTACGGAAACAACATAAATTTAGATCGACTGGCAAAGCGGACGTTCGTGAATCGGCGTAACTAATCATTTGCATATTCCACGCCGACCGCAATGGAATCGCCACCTAGCGGCCGGCCTAGAATTGCAGCCTAAGATCCGACGATGTAACACAGTTACACCTGTCGGATCTTAGGGCTATCTATGCGTAACCTGATTCTATGAATCAGGCGCATAGATACGACAATCGTATCTCAGAGATATGACGGCGTATCAGGAGATACGCCATTGTATATCTTTTGTGAATCTGGCCCAAAGTCTTTTGGGATTAGTAAATCCTGTGATGGGTCATGGAGTCCAGAGACTTTGTAGAGAACTGGGAGGGATACATTCTTCAATCCTGGGTCTATGTATGGTATAAAGGGAACTGGTCATTCAGGCTTTTGAGATTAGTAAATCTTGGTATGGATCCAGGAGGCTTTGTAGAGACTTGGGAGGGATACAATCTCCAATCCTTGGTATAAAGGGAACTGATTGCTAAGTCTTTTTGGGATTAGTAAATCCTGGAATGGGTCCCGGAGTCCAGAGACTTTGTAGAGACTTGGTGGGGATACATTCGTCAATCCTGGGTCTATGTTTGATATAATGGGAACTGGTCGTTCAGCCTTTTGGGAATAATAAATCCTGGAATGGGTCCTGGAGCCCGGAGAATTTGTAGAGTCTTGGGAGGGATACAGCCGTCAATCCTGGGTCTAAATTTGGTATAAAGGGAACTGGTCGTTCAGTTATTTGGGACCTGGCCAGGAGAATTTAATATTCTCCTTTTGGAACTTTTACCCGAAATGACTTCCATAAGTTCAATATATAAGAAGAAACGTATTGGTGAACCCATCTCCACCCATCTCCATCCATCCCCATCTATTTCCATCCATCTCCACCCATCTCCACCCATCTCCACCCATCCCCACCCATCTCCACCCATCTCCACCCATCTCCATCCATCTCCACCCATCTCCACCCATCTCCATCCATCTCCATCCATCTCCATCCATCTCCATCCATCTCCACCCATCCATCTCCATCCATCTCCATCCATCCATCTCCATCCATCTCCATCCATCCCCACCCATCCCCACCCATCTCCATCCATCTCCATCCATCCCCACCCATCCCCACCCATCTCCACCCATCTCCATCCATCTCCACCCATCTCCACCCATCTCCATCCATCCCCACCCATCTCCACCCATCTCCATCCATCTCCACCCATCTCCATCCATCTCCACCCATCCATCTCCATCCATCTCCATCCATCCATCTCCATCCATCCCCACCCATCCCCACCCATCTCCATCCATCTCCATCCATCCCCACCCATCCCCACCCATCTCCACCCATCTCCATCCATCTCCACCCATCTCCATCCATCCCCACCCATCTCCACCCATCTCCATCCATCTCCACCCATCTCCATCCATCTCCATCCATCTCCATCCATCTCCACCCATCTCCATCCATCTCCACCCATCTCCATCCATCTCCATCCATCCCCACCCATCTCCACCCATCTCCATCCATCTCCACCCATCTCCATCCATCTCCATCCATCCATCTCCACCCATCTCCACCCATCTCCACCCATCTCCATCCATCTCCATCCATCTCCACCCATCTCCACCCATCTCCACCCATCTCCATCCATCCATCTCCACCCATCTCCATCCATCTCCACCCATCTCCACCCATCTCCATCCATCTCCACCCATCTCCATCAATCTCCACCCATCTCCACCCATCTCCACCCATCTCCATTCTCCACCTATCTCCATCCATCTCCATCCATCCATCTCCACCCATCTCTTCCCATCTTCATCCATCTCCATCCATCTCCACCCATCTCGATCCATCTCCACCCATCTCCATCCATCCATCTCCACCCATCTCCATCCATCCATCTCCACCCATCTCCATCCACCCATCTCCACCCATCTCCACCCATCTCCATCCATCCATCTCCACCCATCTCCACCCATCTCCATCCATCTCCACCCATCTCCACCCATCTCCACCCATCGTCCTTACCTTTGAGTGGTGGTGTGTAGAGGACACCATGGGGACTGATATAAGACACCCCATCCCAACCATCCGCATCTGGGCTATTATCATCCGGCACATTGCCACCTGCAGTTCAAAGAATTTCCATCACGCATTCCATTTTTTTTTATAGTGTGTCAACTTTAACGCTACTTGGACCGGAACCACATTTACCGATGTATCCTCCGCCCCCTCCACCGGAGGAGCAGCTGCCACCACCTCCTCCGAAGCCACCTCTAGTTTCCCATCCCCACTTCTTCAGGGCTTGGGGGCAGGACTCCCCTCCTAGGCCACCATCCGCCAGTGACTTGCCCGCCCACGGGAGCGTTGTGTGGTCACTCCATCCTCCTCCTCCACCTGTGGCATAAAAAAAAATAATACACGTGTCAGCTATGGCTCATCAGGTGTTTTTTTTTATAACCGTCCCTTCTATTATTATCCAATCAGGTTGTATGGCTCATGGCCAGCTTGGGCAGCAAGGATGTAGTTAGTAAAATATTTCCAATTCCAAATAATTATAATTAGGCCCCTCCTGCCCCAAAGCACCCACCCTCAATGTTGAGGGCATGCGGCCTGGTACGGTTCAGAAGGGCGGGGGCGCTCGCTCGTCCCCACTCCCTTTTCTGACCTGCCGTGCTGCATGCTCAGATAAAGGTCTGGTACGTTTTTCGACGTGGGGGTTCCCCTTAAAATCCATATCAGACAGAAGGGCCTGGTATGCTCATGAAGGGGGAACCCATGCCGGTTTAAAAAAAAAAAATTGCAGCGGAGTTCCCCCTAATTATTGGGGGATCAAAGTCGAGTCCTTGGTCATTGAAGTCATACTTCAAGTCGCAGGGCAAATTCGGATCCACAGTCGTATGACTGTTTTGTCAAAATCGCTGTAAAATTGCGCAACTTTGGAGTAGCACAAGTGTGAAGGGGGCCTAATGTTATCGGTGACGATACCAAGCATTGGCACGGACATCGGTACTCACCCAAATGCTCCCGATTCCGAAACTGATACTTTGCATCCAGGGCCGCCATCAGGAATTATGGGGCCCCTTACACAGCTTCAGGCATGGGCCCCCTGGAGCAGAGAACCGGGGGGGGGGGGGGGGGGTGCTGCCACTTGAGATTGAGAAGCGGGGGGGGCTGCCGCGAATCGAATTGAGAAGCGGGGGAGCTCTTTACAAAAAAAAGAAGAAATAAATAAAAATATATTATATAATATATAATAAAAGGGGGGTAGCCATCCTGGGCCCTGGGGACCTCTGGGCCCTTTAATAAAAAAAAAAAAAAATACAAACAAAAATAAAAAAATAAACATTTATAAAAAAAAACAAAAGGGGGTTTGCCACATGGGGCCCTGGGGACCTCTGAGCCCTTTAATAATAATAATAATAATAATAATAATAATAATAATAATAATATAAAAATAATAATACGATTATTATTAATTATAATAATAAAAATAATAATAATGATAATAATAATAATAATAATAATAATAATAATATAAAAAATAATAATATTATTATTAATAAATAATAATAATAATAATAATAATAATGAAAAATAATAATTATATATATATATATATATATATATATATATATATATATATATATATATATATATATATAAATAAAATATCTACAAAAATATTTTATTTTTTATAAAAAAAAATTGTCCCTTTAATAACAAATAAAATAAAAATATATAAAAAAATATATTTTTTTTTCATAAAAAATAAATTAAAAAAAGGGGGGGTTGCCATCTGGGACCCTGTGGGCCTCCGGGCCCCTGGGGACCTCCGGAACTCTAAAAAATAAATAAAAAAAATTGGCCCTTTAATAAAAAATTAAATAAAAATATATTAAAAAATATATATATTTAAAAACAAATAAAAAAAAAAAAAAGGGAGTTGCCTTTTTTTTTAAAGGGGGTTGCCATCCGGTCCCCTGGGAACCTCCGGCCCCTTACAGGTGTACTGCCTGTACCCCCCTGATGGCGGCCCAGTTTGCATCAATACAAAATAAGTGGGTGCAAATCGCACTGCGATTTCCCCCAACGCTCCTGTGTGTGTATAGAAAGGGAAAAGCGCCATCTAGTGGGCAGTTTAAAAAAAATATTAGAACTCACAGTACATATCTGGCCACATGCAAAATAATCTACATAGGCGTCCCGGTCCGCCGATGATAGCAAATAGACATGTGCAGAACCCAAAAATGTGTTTCATTTGTTTATTCGTTTTCAAATCGATGCGCAAAGTTTTCGAATTCAAATAGTTTTCCAATATCCCAAAAAGAATAAAATACAATAGAACAAAAAAATTGAATAGAAATTCTATTCCTTTATTTTCTATTCTATTTAATTCTCTTTGGAAAATGCAAAACCAATCAAATGGGAAAAGTTTTCGCATTCGTATTCGTAAATAAGTGAATAAAAAAAAGTGACCCCCCGAAAAAAAAAAAAATGTTTTACCTGCCACCCCAGATTTCCCATTCAGGCCCGGCACAGTGATATTGTTCTCCAGCCGCTCTGGTTGGATGATATTCGCTTTTGCCTTATAGGCTCGGCCGCCTCCCCCTGCAGCGATCAGCAGCGGGACGTACTTTCCACTCTCCATCTAGGACCAATCAGAACGCACGATAAAGTTAACCACTTAAGGACCGGGCTTATTTTTTAAAACTTACACGTTAAAACATTTTTTTTTTTTTTGCTAGAACCCCCAAACAGTTTATATATATTTTTTTTAGACACCCTAGAGAATAAAATGGCGGTCGTTGCAATACTTTCTGTCACACCGTATTTGCGCAGCGGTCTTACAAACGCAATTTTTGGGGATTTTTTTTTAATAAAAAAATAAATTGTTTTAATAAAAAAATAAGAAAACAGTAATGTATGCGAGGGATGGGGTACCTTCATTTTTTTAATTATTTTTTTTGCCTTTTTATTTTGCACTGTCCCTTTAAAAAAAAATTGGATCATTCTTATTCCTATTACAAGAAATGACTGTTTACAAGTTAAAAGCATTTTTTTTTTGCTAGAACCCCCAATTATTATATATTTTTTTCCAGACACCCTAGAGAATAAAATGGCTATTATTGCAATACTTTCTCTCACACCGTATTTGCGCAGCGGTCTTACAAACCTATTTTTATTTTTTAAATCAATTAAAAATAAAATAAAAAAAATGAGCAAACAGTAATGTATGCGAGGGATGGAGTACATTAATTTTTTCTTTATTATTATTATTTTTATTTTTATTACACTGTCCCATTAAAAAAAAAAAAATGGATCACTTTTAGTCCTATTACAAGGAATGACACCCTAGAGAACAAAATGGCGGTCGTTGCAATACTTTATGTCACACCGTATTTGCTCAGCGGTCTTACAAACGTAATTTTTTGGGGAAAAATTCACTTTTTTAAATTAAAAAAATAAAATAAAAAATAAGAAAAAAAACAGTAATGTATGCGAGGGACATGGGGTACTTTAATTTATTTTATTTATATTTTACTTTTTATTTTATTTTTTACACTGTCACTTTTATTCCTATTACATTTAATTAATTACATTTTATTAATTAATTAATTAATTAATGTAAACGAATTAAATTAATTAATTAATTAATGTACATTTTTGGGTGAAATAATACATATTTTTGAATAAAATAAATAAATAAAAAATAAATAAAACAGTAAGGTTAGCCCAATTTTTTTCTATATTGTGAAAGATGATGTTACGCCGTGTAAATTGATACCCAACACGTCACGCCTCAAAATTGCGCCCGCTCGCGACAAACTTTGACACTTAAAAATCTCCATAGGCGACATTTAAAAATATATGATATGGAAACGCGGTTGCGATGGGGGTTGGGTAAAATATTGCTTTTTCTTTCTTCTTCTCGCCGTTTCTGTGCTTACATTAATTTCCGCGAGCCGTTAATTTTTTCCGCTCTCGGCGACGTTCCGTTATCGACAAGCTGCAACAATCTTTCCAGTTCAGTTTCCAATCAGCGGCGTCGGGGGGGACGCCACGCCAGGAGTAATTGTCAGTTAAAGTGCGGAGAGTTCTTATTGAGTTCTGACTCCATTTCTCTGAGAGGAGCGAGAAAAATTATTAATGACTCCCGCGCCTGTTTAATATCCAATCCCGAAGAGGAAGCCGCCGCCTGCGGCACCCAACCCCCCCCACCCCCCCGGGTTCTTGTCAACCGAGCACCGAACGTGTATTAATTGCCTTGAACTGGGTAAACGGAGAGCGTGAAAAGGGCGAGCGCTTCTCCAACAACCAATAATGAAAAGTCATATTTCATCGCCGTTACAGGACGCAGCCGCAGCGACGATCGGCCGATACAAAAAACAAAATAAAAACAGGAAAGTCTCAGATCGGAAAACATAACGATCGGCCTGTAATAAATTCTGCGGTTTGGAAGACATCTATTTTAGATTGTAAGCTCTAACGGCAAGCTGGCCCCTCTGATTCCTCTTCTACTGAATTGTATTGTAAAGCGCTGTGCGAACACTATAAAACACCTCCATAATATTTGGAAAATTGGAATTGGTATTTTTTATATCACTGTTTATTAATACTGAGGGGTTCTGAGATTGCCGCACAGCGCCTCTAGTGGCTATCAAACGCCATTAATTTTGGTATAGTAATGAGCTATTTATATATATCACTATATATCACTCACGTTTCACTCACAAGCGCCCAGAGGCGATTCAGTTCGCATGTGTAGCGCTATATAAAATTTTCACTCACTTTAGTGCTTTCAAAACGTTTTTTTTTATGTTTAGAGTCAGCACGAATTATATATTTCTCACCTCTATAATATTAATAATAATAATAATAATAATATTTAACCACCGTGCCTATTTTACATTTAAAAATTTGTATTTTTTGCTAGAAAATTAATTAGAACCCATATATATATATATATATATATATATATATATATATATATATATATATATATATATATATTTAGCAGAGGCCCCTGAGAATAAAATGGTGGTCGTTGCAATTTTTTATGTCACACGATATTTGCACAATGGTTTTTTTTAAACACTTTTTTTTAAATACATCATTTTTTTAATGCAAGAGATTTTATATATATATATATATATATATATACGCAGAGGCCCTAGAGAATTTAATGATGGTCGTTGCAATTTTTTATGTCCTGCAGGATTTGCGCAGCGGTTTTTCAAACAGATTTTTTTATATTTAAATACATTATTTTAATTTTATTTAATTTTTTAAATATTAATAATAATACTTAACCAGACCGTGCCTATTTTACATTTAAAAATTAGTATTTTTTGCTAGAAAACCCATATATATATATATATTTAGCAGAGGCCCCTGAGAAAAAAATGGTGGTAGTCACAATTTTTTATGTCACACGATATTTGCGCAATGGTTTTTTTAAACACTTTTTCTTAAATACATAATTTTTTTTTAATGCAAGAGATTATATATACAGTATATATATATATATATATATATATATATATATATATATATATATATATATTTTTTTTTATATATATATTTTTTTTTATATATATATATATATATATATATATATACACACATACATATATATATACATACATTTAATATTTTTTAGCAGAGGCCCTAGAGAATAAAATGGTGGTCGTTTTTATGTCACACGATATTTGCGCAACTTTTTTTTTAACACTTTTTTTTTTTTAAAGCGGGAGTTCACCCATTTCTGTTTTTTTTCCCCTTTTCCCCATAGCTGGATGCTCGTTTTGTCTAGGGGAATCGGCTATTTGTTGTAAAATATGATCCGTACTTACCGTTTTCGAGATGCATCTTCTTCCGTCGCTTCCGGGTATGGGTCTTCGGGAGCGGGCGTTCCTTCTTGATTGACAGTCTTCCGAGAGGCTTCCGACGGTCGCATCCGTCGCGTCACTCGTAGCCGAAAGAAGCCGAACGTCGGTGCGGCTCTATACTGCGCCTGCGCACCGACGTTCGGCTTCTTTCGGAAAATCGTGACGCGATGGATGCGACCGTCGGAAGCCTCTCGGAAGACTGTCAATCAAAATAGGAACGCCCATTCCCGCAGCCCATACCCGGAAGCGGCGGAGAGGATGCATCTCGTAAACGGTAAGTACGGATCATATTTTAAAACAAATAGCCGATTCCCCTAGACAAAACGAGCAGTAATCTAAGGGGAAAAAGTGCCCTCTAAGGGTGAACCACCGCTTTAAATACATTATTTTCTTAATTTTTTAAATGCAAAAAAAAAACAGAATATAATACAGAATTTTTGGTAAAATATATAAGATGATGTTAAGCCGAGTAAAGAGATACCTAACCTGTTAGGTTTTTGGAACAGCGACAATTAGATATATAAAGAATTGCAATGACCACCATTAAATTCTCTAGGGCCTCTGCTTAAAAATATATATATATATATACGCAGAGGCCCTAGAGAATTTAATGATGGTCGTTGCAATTTTTTATGTCCTGCAGGATTTGCGCAGCGGTTTTTCAAACAGATTTTTTTTATATTTAAATACATTATTTTCATTTTATTTAATTTTTTAAATATTAATAATAATACTTAACCAGACCGTGCCTATTTTACATTTAAAAATTAGTATTTTTTGCTAGAAAATACTTAGAACCCCTAATAATTAGAGATATATTTTTTTTAAAACACTTTTTTTTCAAATACATTACTTTCATAATTTTTTTAATGCAAAAAAAAAAAACACATTAAAATATATAAGATGATGTTACGCCGAGTAAAGAGATACCTAACCTGTCAGGTTTGTGGAACAGCGACATTAAGGGCCAGATTCAGGTACAAATGCGGCGGGGTAACGTATCGTCTTTACGTTACACCGCCGCAAGTTTTTCTCGTAAGTGCTTGATTCACAAAGCACTTGAGTATAAACTTGCGGCGGACTAACGTAAAGACGTCCGGCGCAAGCCCACCTAATTCAAATGGGGCGTGTACCATTTAAATTAGGCGCGCTCCCGCGCCGAACGTTCTGCGCATGCTCCGTTAGTAAATTTCCCGACATGCTTTGCGCGAAATTACAGCGCCCCGACGTGTTTGTGAATGGCGACATGCGTAACGTACTTACGCCGAAAAAAAAAAAATTAAATTGGACACGGGAACGACGGCCATACTTTAACATGGCTGGTGTAAAGTTAAGCCATGAAAAGGATTGCTTAACTTTGCGATGGGAAAAAACGACGTTAAGCACGCGAGTAGCTTCGTGGATCGCCGTAAAAGCTAATTTGCATACCCGACGCTGGAAAACGACACAAACTCCACCCAGCGGCGGCCAAAGTATTGCAGCCTAATTGAATCACAAATAAAGATACGATGCGGCAAATTTGAAAATACGCCGGAGTATCAGCAGATACTCCGGCATATTTTTTCTGTGAATCTGGCCCTATATTTTCATTATTTTTTTAATGCAAGAAAAGACAATATAATACAGAATTTTTGGTAAAATATATAAGACGATGTACGCCGAGTAAACAGATACCTAACATGTCACATTTGTGGAATGGCGACAAACTACAATACTTAAAATTCTCCATAGGCGACACTTTAAATATTTTTACAGGTTACAAGTCAATGGGCCAGATCCACATAGAATTGGATAGGCGCAGCGTATCAGAGATACGCTACGCCGCCGTATATTACCTGGCTTTAAGTCGAATCCAGAAAGATTTTGCACCGTAAGTTACGGCGGCGTAGTGTATTTCTGGCGGCAGAATTAAAATCGGCGGGTAGGGGGCGTGATTCATTTAAATGAAGCGCGTCCCCGCGCCGATTGAACTGCGCATGCTCCGTTTCGAAATTTCCCGCCGTGCCGTCATTTTTTTAACTTAGACGTGACTTACATCCATCCCTATTCACGGACGACTTACGCAAAAAAAATAATTCAAATTTTGACGCGGGAATGACGCCCATACTTTAACATGGCAAGTCTATCCATACGCCGCAAAATAGCAGCTTTAACTATACGCCGGAAAAAGACGACTAGAGACGACGTAAGAGAATGCGACGGCCGCGCGTACCTTCGTGGATCGTCTGAAAAAGCTCATTTGCATACCCGACGCGGAAAACAACGCAAACTCCACCCAGCGGACGCCGAAGTATTGCATCTACGATCCGAAGCCGTACGCCTGTCGGATCAAACCCAGATGCCGTCGTATCTTGGTTTGAGGATTCAAACTAAAGATACGACGCGGGAAATTTGAAAGTAGATACGCCGATGTACTCGCTATGAGGATCTGGCCCAATGTTTTTTGCTCGAAAATTACTTTGAACCCCCAAACATGCATATATATATCTACCATATCTCCCTGTGGCACCCCAACATGCCATGCTAACGTGTTGCTTTTTTACGCGTTGGTCAAACCCTTTTAAATGAATGGGCAATCCTACACGCAAATAACAAAAATCGCACAAAAAAATGCGCGTGCGCCGTCACGTCTGCACAGCGTCAAGACCTGATGGGGGAGAATGCAGCTAGATAAGAGGCATGACTTTACCGTAAATATATATGTGGCTCCTCCCCCTCCACCGCCTCCTCCCGCCCATTCATTTACGCTTCCGTTAACTCTAATCTCCTCTTCGATCACGTTATTCTCGCCAATGCAAACCATTTTTAGGATCGGATCAGCCTGTAAAGAAAAAAAATGTTTAGGGTTAAAAAGCAAAAAGAAAAAAAGAAGGAACACCAAATATTCCAAATTCTCTCCCCCCCCCCCCCCTCCATCTGCGTCCACATTCACACACTTCACACGCCGCTAGTCATGTGCAATTCATTTATTTCTTAATTTGTTATTTAATTAATTTAGACTAATTCGGAAATATCCGATTTATGGAAAACACATTTAACATTTTTTTTCGGAATATTTGTATATTTGAAAATTCAGAATTTTGTCAATTTGAAATGTGAAAATTAGAAAATTCAGAAATTTGAAAATTTGAAAATCCGAAAATAAACGAAAGCTCAAAGGAAGAACGAAAAACCAAAAATTTGAAAATCTGAAATAATAACCAACTATTAAATCATTTTACTATTACTGAAATATTAAATTATAGGTCTTGGAATTTCCTGTAAAATTTGTCTGTTAGTGAATTTATCTGAAGTTATGAATTTTCTCGAAATAATAAATGTCGTATCGAAACGAATGGAGCGTAATGAATTAATAATAATAAATAACAATAATAAGAAGTGTTTTATTATTATTATTATTATTATTATTATTATTATTAATTAATAATTTGTTCCGTTCAATTAAAGGATCACTAAAGGAAATTTTTCCCTTTAATTTAGATGCAAAATTTGTTATTTCAGATAATTTGTAACTTTGGATACTGTAAATTCGTATTTGTTACATTCACTAACAGCCAAAATTGACAGGAAATTCCAATACATATAATTTAATAGTTTAGTAATAGTAAAATTAATATTAGTTAGTTATTTCAGATTTTCGGATTTTCAAAATTTTTTGAACAGCCAAATTTGACAGGCTATTCATATACCTTTAATCTAATAGTTAGTTATTATAAGTTAGTTATTATTTAGAATTTTTCCGGATTTACAAATTTATGAATTTTCGGATTTCCGAAATTTAGGATTTCCAGATTTCAGATTTTCTCATTTTCAGATTTACTATTTTTCTCATTTTCAAATTATTATTAGTTTGTTATTATTTTGAATTTCCGGATTTTAAAATTTATGAATTTTCGGATTTCCGAAACTTTGAGTTTCTGGATTTCCAGATTTTTTTAATTACGAAATTTAGCATTTCCGCATTTCAGAGTTTCTAATCTTCAAATTTAGTATTTTTCTAATTTTCAGATTTACGAATTTACGAATGTATGAATTTACGAATTAAGGGCCAGATTCACATAGAAGAGCGGCGGCGTAACGTATCGTAGATACGTTACACCGCCGCAATTTTTCATCGCAAGTGCCTGATTCACCAAGCCTCCGGCGCAAGGTGGGCCAATTCAAATGGGCGTGTGCCATTTAAATTAGGCGCCCTCCCGCGCCTGACCTACCGCGCATGCTCCGTTTCCAAACTCCCGCCGTGCTTTGCGCGCCGTGACATCATTTTTTTGAACGGCGACGCGCGTAGCGTAATTCCGTATTCCCGGACGGCTTACACAAACGACGTTATTTTTTACATTTCGACGCGGGAACGACGGCCATACTTTATACAGCAATACGATTGCTGTGTAAAGTTAAGGCACCAAAAAAAACGACTAACTTTGCGATGGGAAACTAGACTAGCGGCGACGTAGCGAACGTGAAAAACCGTCGGGAATCGCCGTAACTCCTGATTTGCATACCCGACGCCGGTTTACGACGCAAACTCCCCCCAGCGGCGGCCGTGGTATTGCATCTTAAGATCCGACAGTGTAAAACAATTACACCTGTCGAATCTTATGGCTATCTATGCGTAACTGATTCTCTGAATCAGTCGCATAGATAGAAACAGAGATATGACGGCGTATCAGGAGAAACGCCGTCGTATCCCTTTTGTGAATCTGGCCCTTAGAATTTTTTAATTTACGAATTTACGAAATTTTGAATTTCCGGATTTCGGATTTTCTCATTTTCGGATTGACAAATTTCTAATTTTCTAATTTACGAAATTTTGAATTTCCAGATTTTTGAATTATGAATTATTATTAGCTACGTAGTTATTATTTCAGATTTTCGGATTTTCACATTTTTTGAACAGCCAAATTTGACAGGATATTCATATACCTTTAATCTAATAGCTACTTATTATAAGTTAGTTATTATTTAGAATTTTCGGATTTACAAATTTATGAGTTTTCGGATTTCCGAAATTTAGCATTTCCAGATTTCAGATTTTCTAATTTTCAGATTTACTATTTTTCTCATTTTCAAATTATTATTAGTTTGTTATTATTTTGAATTTCCGGATTTTCAAATTTATGAATTTTCGGATTTCCGAAACTTTGAGTTTCTGGATTTCCAGATTTTTTTATTTACGAAATTTAGCATTTCCGGATTTCAGAGTTTCTAATCTTCAAATTTAGTATTTTTCTAATTTTCAGATTTAAGAATTTACGAATGTATGAATTTACGAATTTAGAATTTTTTAATTTACGAATTTACGAAATTTTTACTTTCCGGATTTCGGATTTTCTCATTTTCGGATTGACAAATTTCTAATTTTCTAATTTACAAAATTTTAAATTTCCAGATTTTTCGAATTTACGAAGTTTTGAACTTCCGGATTTCAGATTTTCAGATTTTCAAATTTTCAAATATTCTAATTTAGGAATTTCGAATTTACGGATTTCTGATTTTCTCATTTTCATATTTACGAATTTCAAATTTTCGAATGTATGAAATTTAGATATTACGAATTTACAATTTTACAAATTTCTATCATAACGAATGACCCAAAAACGAAAAAACAAAACAAAACGAATGAAACGAAAATGAACAAATTTTTCGGCAGTGCACATGTCTACACGCCGCTACAACACCAAGCTAAACTTTAATAAATGATACAAAATAACAATATAAGGAATACAAATCTCTTATGGAATTGTAGTAACTTTTCCAAACTTTAGGCCCCACCTGACACCGAGGTTTCTGAGCCCATTCCCTGAACGTTTGACCCCTCCTGCACCCTTCTGCCAGCTTCCTACCACCCCACTCCCTGTCATCTCCATCCTCATCATTATCCCCCTGTGCCTGGCATCCTATCACCCCACCCCTGTAATCTTCACCCCCTTGTACCACACTGCCAGCTTCCTACCACCCCACTCCATGTCATCATCATCCTCATCATAATCCTCCTATGCCTGGCATCCTACCACCCCACCCCTGTCATCTTCCCTTCCCCCCTGCACCCCTCTGCCAGCTTCCTACCACCCCACTCCCTGTCATCTCCATCCTCATCATTATCCTCCTGTGCCTGGCATCCTATCACCCCACCCCTGTAATCTTCACCCCCTGTACCACACTGCCAGCTTCCTACCACCCCACTCCATGTCATCATCATCCTCATCATAATCCCCCTATGCCTGGCATCCTACCACCCCACCCCTATAATCTTCACCCCCTGTACCACACTGTCATCATCATTTCCATCCTCATCATTATCCCCCGGTGCCTGGCATCCTACCACCCCACCCCTATAATCTTCACCCCCTGTACCACACTGCAAGCTTCCTACAACCCCACTCCCTGTCATCACCCCTTCCCCCCTGCCAGCTTCCTACCACCCCACTCCCTGCACCCCATCCCCCTATGCCTGGCATCCTACCACCCCACCCCTGTCATCTTCCCTTCCCCCCTGCACCCCTCTGCCAGCTTCCTACCACCCTACTCCCTGTCATCATCATCTCCATCCTCATCATTATCCCCATGTGCCTGGCATCCTACCACCCCACCCCACCCCTGTAATCTTCACTCCCCCTGCACCCCTCTGCCAGCTTCCTAACAACCCATTCCCTGTCATCATCATCTCCATCCTCATCATTATCCCCCGGTGCCTGGCATCCTACCACCCCACCCCTGTAATCTTCACCACCTGTACCACACTGCCAGCTTCCTACCACCCCACTCCATATCATCATAATCCCCCTATGCCTGGAATCCTACCACCCCACCCCTGCAATCTTCACCCCCTCTGCACCCCTCTGCCAGCTTCCTAACAACCCATTCCCTGTCATCATCATCTCCATCCTCATTATTATCCCGCGGTGTCTGGCATCCTACCACCCCACTTCCTGTCATTGTCACCTCCATCCTCATCATTATCCCCCGGTGCCTGGCATCCTACCACCCCACTTCCTGTCATCGTCACCTCCATCCTCATCATTATCCCCCAGGGCCTGGCATCCTACCACCCCACCCCTTTCATCTTTTTTTTTTTTTTTTTTTTTTTTTAAACATTTTTATTGAGGATTCAGCAAGATATACAACTATTGCTCTTACTGGATGCAACCAGTAGTCCAGCATGTGAAGTACAGGAAAAGGTACAGATAAGTAAGGTCAGACTGTGTCAATCATGAATACAGACAATGAACAAAAGAACAGTATAGAAACGATACCCTAATATCCTGAAAATTAGCGGGCCCCCGAAGCAGGACACCAGCAGTGAACGATGTGGGCAGGGGGTAGGGGAAGCGGGGGGGGGGGAGCGAGATAGGGGAGGAGAGGGAAAAAAAAAAAAAAAAAAAAAAAAAGGGGGGAGAGAGGCGAGGCAGTGGCCGGAACCTCAAACCGGGAGACAGGAGACCATCTAGCTGTGGGACAGAGACTTCACTGTCCCAAAGGCGGATTCGTGGATGCGTCTGTTGGGGGTGGAGGGTCCACCAAGGTACCGGCTTCCCTATAGTGCGTCCAACATGCCCATGTTTCTCGGTATTTGTCATGTGTGTCCTTGGCACGATGGATGAGTTGTTCCATTTCGTCTATTTTCTGCACCCGAAGGTGCCAGTCCTGAAGGGTGGGGGCAGATGTGGATTTCCATCTCAAGGGGACACACTGTGTGGCTGCATTGACCAGGTGTAGTGTTAGGGACTTACGGTAGTGCTTCCGAGGTATGACTGTGTGGTGCAACAGGTATTGTGCCGGTGCAAACTCTAGATAGTATGTAGTGATCCGTATGATACTCTCGTGGACCGCCTTCCAGAACGGCACTATCACCGGGCAATCCCACCATATGTGGAGGAGCGAGCCCGTGTCTTTACCACACCGCCAGCACGCTGCGGGAACTGCAGGGAAGATTTTATGTAATTTTTCCGGGGTGCGGTACCAGCGCGTGCATAGTTTGTATCTATTCTCCTGGGCCGACACATTGACTGATCCCTTGTGGGTATGTTCCCAAATGCGGTCCCAATCTTCGTCTGACAAGTCAAGGGATAGGTCTGAGTTCCATGATGATTGGAATTGGTCAGTGGGAGGCACCCTTGACAGTAGTAGGGAGTATAGCGTGGAGATTAAATGGCGTTGTGGCCGGTTTGTGGCACATATCTGTTCTATCGGGGCTAAGTCCCGGGACCATGTCATGGGCGTCCGTGAACCTCCCAGGAAATGTCTTATTTGGAGAAATTTAAAGAATGGTATAGTCAACTGTGGGAGTGCGGCGGTCATTTCGGTCTGGGAAAGCAGGGTTCCATTTCGAAAGAAGTGACTGGCGCGCGCCTGAGTGGGATCGGGGGATGCCGTGGGGTCGCTGGCTGCAATGCTGGGAGGGAAGTTTGGGTTGAGAATCAGGGGAGTCATCGGCCCGGGTGCCGGCGACAGACCAGATTTACGGCATACCGTTCTAAAATTCCTGAGCGTGGGTCCTATTAGGGGGTGTTCCATGCATGGTTTAGGGACTGAGTGTGCCTCAATCCATGGGAGATGGGCGATGGGAAATGATAAAAGTTCATTCTCCACTGCCACCCAATCCTTGCTACCGGCATGGAGGTGCCAGTCCACCACCCTCGCCAACTGGCACGCCCTGTGGTAAAGGGTAATGTCAGGTAGTCCCAGCCCTCCTTTTAGTTTTGGCACTATCAATTTCTCCCAGCTTAATCGAGGGGGGCGGCCGGCCCAGAGGAAAACCCTGCAGCACTGTTTGACAGCAGTAAGGAACGACTGTGGCAGAGCAATTGGTATGGCCTGCAGCAGGTACAAGATTCTAGGCAGGACATTCATTTTAAGCACCGCCGCTCTCCCAAACCAAGAGATATGCCCCTTGGTCCAACACTGCAAGTCCTCCTTGATAGCCTGTAAAGCAGGAAGGAAGTTAAGGGCAAAAAGGTCCTTTAAGTCGGGAGGTATTTTGATACCCAGGTAGGTAATACTACGTGTCTCCCATCTAAATGGGAAGGATCGCTTGCAGTGTGAGACCAATGAATCTGGGAGGGACACATTTAGAGCCAAAGACTTGTCAAAATTTATTTGGAGGTTGGAGAGGAGTTTGAATTTCTGGAAGTCGAGTAACAGATTGGGGATGGTCGTGATAGGGTCGGACAGGAATAAGAGCACATCATCTGCGTACGCCGCTACTTTGCAACATTTACCGCCAACCTCAATGCCCCTAATCGTTGGGTTATCCCGCAGTCTGCGCAGCAGTGGTTCCATTGTGAGTACGAAAATTATTGGGGATAATGGGCATCCTTTGTCGCGTGCCATTTGTGAGGGAGAAGGCGTCTGACAGCCGGCCATTCACTCTGACACAGGCCGTTGGTACAGAGTACAGTGCCATTATCATCTGGATAAGGCGAGGCGGGAGACCCAGTCTTCTAAGCACTGCCTCCATGTAGTCCCAGGCCACTCTGTCAAACGCCTTCTCCGCGTCCAATGAGAGGAGGAATCCCCTCCCCCTGGAGGACTTCAACCAGTGATGGATATTAAGCGCCTTTATGGTGTTGTCCCTGGCTTCCCTTCCAGGGACAAAACCTACCTGGTCTAGAGAGATGATGGTAGGGAGGAGTGGGAGCAGGCGGTTCGCTAGGATTTTGGCGTAAAGTTTCACGTCGACATTGAGCAGCGAGATTGGCCGGTAGCTCGATACTATGGAGGCATCTTTGCCCGGTTTGGGGATTAGGGAGATGTGTGCATTAAGTAGGTCTTTTGCGTGCTGAGTGGAGGTCGGGAGGTCGTTAAATACAGTCAGAAAGTGTGGGAGGAGTACGTCGGCAAAAGTCTTGTAGTAACAAACCGGTAGGCCGTCTGGGCCTGGGCTTTTTCCAGCTTTCATTTGTTTTAGGGCGCTCTGGGCTTCCTCCATCGTAATGGGGGCGTCCAGTTGTGACTGGTCGTCCAGTGGGTTAATGACGGGTCCGTACTCCGTTAGGAATTGGTCAATAAGCGTACGACGGGTAGCTGCAAGGGTAGGGGTCGGTTGTGCGGGCAGGTTGTAGAGTTTAGAAAAGTATTGCCTAAATTGGGCCGCGATGTCGTCCGAGTTCGTGACCGTGGTCCCTGACGCGGATGATATAGCGTGTATTCTATGGGCTGCTCTTTTTTTCTGGAGGGCCGACGCTAAGAGCTTCCCTGCCTTGTTCCCGAACTGGTAGAAGAGTTTATTAGTCAGGGCGTATCTACGTTTCAGAGACTTCTGGATTTCCTCCAGGAGTTCTTCCCTGGCCGCTAGCAGTTCAGTGTGCGTGTTTGTCGCCAGCGTGCGTTTGTGGGCGCTTTCAAGTCGCGCAATTCGGTCAGTTAGTGCAAGTATGTGTGTTTTCCGTAGCTTATTGCGTTTGGCGAGCAGTGCGATAAAAACCCCCCGGATTACGCACTTGTGTGCCGCCCAGATCGTGGTTTGTGATGTTTCCCCCGCCCCATTTTCCCTGAAGTAATGTGCTAGGGTTTCAGAGGCCTGTCTGGAGTTGTCCGGGTCGAGCAACAGGGAGTCATCCAGTCTCCATATCCTCGATCTAGTGCGGTAGGAAGGGATCGTCAGAGTTACTGAGATCGGATGATGATCCGACAGCAGCATGGGCCCAATAGTAGTGGACGCTAGGGAGGTGAGATCGTTCTGCGAGATGAAAAAGTAGTCCAAGCGCGAGTACTTATTATGCAAAGAGGAAAAGTACGTGAAATCCTTGACATTCGGATGGAGTGTGCGCCAGGCGTCGTGCAAAGTGAGCGTCGCCAGTTGTGTTTTTATTGCTCGCAACGCCCTGTATGACAGGCAGGAGGAGCCGTTAGATGTGTCAAGCGCGGGTGTCAGAGGTACATTAAAGTCGCCCCCGACAACTAGCGTGCCAGACTGGAAGGCAGTCAATTGATACAAAACCGAGCGGAAGAAGGAGACCTGTTGCGAGTTAGGAGCATAAATATTTGCGATTGTGTATGGTAAGTCGTGTATGGTGCCCTTAATGAAAAGAAATCTACCCAATGGGTCCCGCTGAACTTCTGTAACTTGTAAGGGGCATTGTCTGGACAGTAGAATGGAGACCCCTTTTGACTTTGCAACGTCGTTTGAGGCGTGGTAAGCTGTTGGGTAGTTGCGGTCCTGTAATTTAGGGATGCTGTCGGACCTGAAATGGGTCTCTTGTATTAAAGCGATCTGCGGTCTCTCTTTTCTAAGCAGATCTAGGATTCGGGAGCGTTTTTCGGGGGTGTTGAGTCCGCGAGCGTTAAGTGAGTACAGTTTAAGGTGTTCCAGGGGCTGTGGCCCACCCTGGTCCGGCATTGAGTCAGTATGTGTGCCCGGCATTGCTTAGAGCTGTGAAGAGATAAAAAAAAAAAAAAAAAAAAATAAGGGGGGGGGGGTGGGGAATGGGGGGGGGGGGAAAGAGTCGAGGGGTCTATAGGTGCCTGCGCCCTACAGGCCTAACAGGCAATGTAACCGATTGGGGAAAGGACAACGTCCAGTCACCCACTTTGTACAGAGCCAATCGGTGAGGTACAGCGTGTACCGTGCTCCTCCACTCCAGCCGGAGTGTCAGAACACCAGACCACCACTGTGTGGGGGTCGACTCGGCCCTGGGCAATCGGTGGGGTCCGAGCAACTGGTTCGCAGTATGTAACACTAACAATAACTATCTAAAGTAAGCGAGAGTAACTGTGTGCCACCCCAGAGCAGGTGTGTTAACCAATCGGTCTGTTCTATGGGGTGTGCTAGCCCTTCCAGAAGGTATGTCGAGGACGTGCGGGATCAAAGCCCCGTCTGTCTATGGGGTCGCGCCCTACGCCCTTTCTTTTTTTTTTTTTTTTTTTTTTTTTTTTCCCCTTTGACAGGAGGAGGTTTCATCCCTATGTCATACTTGGCCAGTAGCCCCCACTCGTGCTATGCCCACCCTCCCGGGCCCTTCACACCTATCGGGGGCTGCCCTTCGGGCCCTATCTAGAGCTCACCCCTCGGCCGCAGGGGTTCGTGCGGATGCTAGCAGGGCCGATATTCCGCTCCCTGACGCGGGACCGCCGGCTGCAGTGTGGGGCGCCTACGCTGCGCTCTTAGAATCCTCTTGCCCCTCAGTGACGCCCTCAAGCATACTCTATCAGCCATGTAGAGACATTCCTAACATTAAGCAGAATAGGGAATTATAGAGTGCCCTGTGCGGTCCACCCCTAATCGGGCCCTTTGGGGGGGTCAGTTAGCCACACCATTCCGCATATTCCCCCCCCCCCCCCCAATTCCCAGTGCATGAGTTTATACCGGAGTACTCCGAGTCCCCCCAGCGTACTACCTATTATGGTGAGTCCAGAATTAGGGGGGGGGGGTACCACCGCCTCGCCCCAAGCTTCAGGGTGGCGACCTGGTGAGTGAGGCAAGATCGCTGCTGACCTGCTGAGTTTGACCGCGTGATGTCCTGGTGTATCCGGGGTCCGGAAGGCAGTGCAAGACGGTTCTCTGCCACATGTTGCACTGCGCTCTAAAGTCTGCCGGTGTGGATCCAGTTCCCAAGAGCAGAGGGTCCCTCCAAGTGGTGTATGTGTACGGGGGGCCGTGGTGAGGGGGGAGAGTCCCAATGGTAATCGTCTGGAGTTCCGGGCTAGTGTGCGAGGGGTGGAGGAGCGCCCGCCCGGTTTAGGGGCGGCAGCGTCTGTGCTGACATGCGGCTGTGATGTGAGGAGTAGTCTCTAGTGTCACAGTATCGCTGGGGTGTGGCGGTCATTCCGGTGACCGTTCAGCGGACCTCCGGGTGATACAGGAAGTGCTGCAAGGTCGGGGCATGCCTGGGCGTATCTGGAGCGCACTTGTGACGTGGTCCCGCTCAGCATCTTGGACAATGTAGTATGCGGTGGAGTTTGCGCAGCTCTGTGACGCTTGACGCGACGTTCTCTACGTCGTCTTGCTGGCTAGAAGGCGGGAAGAGTAGAGGGCTGTCGCAGTTCAATTCTATAATGGGACCGCCCTTCGCTGTTGGGCTCCTGAGGGGTTACGTCCACGGGGCAGTCCAAAACCAACGTTGACAAAGCCAGTGTAAAAACCTGGAAGTTAGGCCGTCTGGTTGTAAAAACAGTCAAAACAGGGCTAATTGATTAGACACAGTTCTGTACTTTGTACCTGCGCGTGTGACTTTAGTAGTCTCTTCTTGCTCGCCGGGCACCCGGAGCTGCTGGAGAGCCACGGGCTTCTCTGGGGTCCTGGGAGCCGGGAGGGTGCCTCTGGTCTGACGGGGACCTGCGCCTGCGGTATCGGGTTGCTTGGGTGTCCATCGGGACCTCCGATGGTTTGCTCCATCTGCCCACTGACCTGCGATACGGGGCGTACCAGTCAGGTACGGATATCAAAGGCAGGCCCATCGCCTCACAAAAATGCGGGAGATCCTCTGGGACTCTCAACAGGGCTGTTTTCCCGCGATGCGTAGCCGACAAGCAGAAGGGGTACTTCCACTTGTAGCGGGTATCTTGCGCTCTAAGGGCGTCCAGCAGTGGACGCAGGTCCCGGCGGTGTTGGAGCGTGATCCCCGACAGGTCCTGGTATAGCTGGATCGGGATCCCCTCATGTAGGAGCCTCTGGCTTCTAGCTCTCTGCAGGATGTCCTCCTTAAGCCTGTAGTCCACCAGGCAGCACACCACGTCCCTGGGTGGGTCTGTGTCTCTGCCCTTAGGGCGTAGGGCGCGATGGATCCTTTCCATGGGTATAGGGGTTTGCGGGGGTCTGCCCAGGATGCCGTTGAAGATGTCAG
Source organism: Rana temporaria (assembly GCF_905171775.1). NCBI lineage: Eukaryota > Metazoa > Chordata > Amphibia > Anura > Ranidae > Rana > Rana temporaria. Next base: position 476,915,263 of record NC_053492.1, on the reverse strand, counting down.
TCACTTCACGTTGAACCTGGTCCCCTTCCACCGACTCAGGCAGGCCGCGTATTCTCAGGTTCCGGCGGCGTCCCCGGTTGTCCAGGTCCTCCAAATGTCTGTTGATGTCCCGGAGCTGGAGGGTGTGATCATCGACTTTGGTGGTGGTTCTGGTCAGCACCTGGTCGTGGGCTTCTAGAGCTTTTTCAGTCACCGCCACCCTGTCTGTGAGGGAGCGGATGTCAATTCTCAAATCCGCGATGGCCGCCGAGAGAGTGTCCTTGATGTCCGTTGCTATGGCTCGGAGGTCCAGGATGTTCAGTTGGGGCAACGAGACATCGGGTCGTGAATTGTCTGCCGGTGTCGGGAAGGAGGAGACCGGAGGCGCCGTTAGTATTATTTCTGAAGCGGCGTTTTGAGAGGTAGGTGCCGAGTGCTGGGCAGTGTTGAGGCGGGAAGACGCCATGTTCCCCCTTGATGATCGGAACATGTCCGGTATGTTCTGTCCCTGGGAGTCCGCCGGTGCCCTCGGGGAGCGGGAGCGGGAGGTTGAGGTGTGTCTCGATGATGTTCCCATCACTGTAATTGCAAGTGGGGTGTCGGAACACAGCTAATGGAGGCTAATTGCTCTGAGGTGGCAGGAGCTCAGCACTCAAGCGTCCATCTTCTTGCCCAGTCCGGCCACGCCCCCCACCCCTTTCATCTTCAGGCCTTATAGGCTGAAACGCGTCAACCATTCCTATTTGCGTTTGTCCACTGTGGCTTGTTAATAAACACTACAAATGTTTAAGAGCAACAACCAGAGAGCGGATCATCTTTTCTTCAGACTTGCTAACCTGCCTACTTTCTATTCTTCAGGGTGGTCCTACTCCTCTTCCTGACTCGCCTGGCCTCCTGGGAAATGATGACACTCATTTCCCAGGAGTCTGTGGGCATTACTGTGTTGAAAAATCGTGTTATTTCCAGACAGGAAATTACCGATTTAAGGCGGATCACAGCGCCATCTTGGTTACCATAACAATGGGGCGGACCCCTCCTCCTTCGCAGCCCATTGTTATTGCAACTATACAAACTAACGGCGATGTGAGCGCCGTTTAACTGCACATGCGTGAGATCGATAGGTGCATGCTGGTACCCAGCATGCACCTCTCTCAGGAAAAGCAGGAAGAGAATTCAACTGGGCTTTACATGCCCACAGCTTAGATGCATGTCTAAGATTTGCCTAGAGCCACCTCTGCCCCCCCCCCCCCACCCCACTGTACGTCTGATTTCTCCATCCTTCCAGCTCCGTGTTTCTTTCACCTCTAAAAAGAAAAAGTTCTAAAAAGGTCACAAATATGGTTGCGCATTGCTGCGATCTTCAAGTGCCTCCTCGCGCTCGGAGGCCTTCCTCCCGCCTGGCTGATCACATCACTGATGGGAGTGAAGTGGATTCACCTCTTGTGCCGTCACCCTTTATTAGTCCATCACGCTCGGAGTTCAGCGGAGAAGAAGCTAATGGACAGAGAGCTGCTCTCCCCTTCCTAAATCCTTCACGCTAATTGAGTTTTTTTTTCCGAGTGTGAATGTAAAGACGAATGCAAAAAAAAAAAAAAAATGTAAAAATTTTGAATTGTATTATAGAGGCACCTTTTCTGCCGGGAAGGATATTGTAAAGCTCCTGATTACAATCCAATTAGTTAGATAAACTCTTGTCCAACGGCGCAGAACCCAATTATTCCGACAGTCAATACGTCTGTTCCCGCCGCTACATTTCATCAAATTAATATTCCGGGTTTTATTAAATGGGGGCCGGAATTTGCTTGATTAAAACGTATATATCACTTTCTTCTCTCAGATAATGGAGCTGAATAAAAGAACCAACGTCAAAAAAGAAAACTCTAAGCTCCGGAATGTTTTCTATTCAGCACTGCGTTAATTTAACTGGCAATTGCGCGGTCGTGCAACACGGTACCCATATACATTTTTTTATCATTTTTTCCCACAAAAATAGATTTTTTTTGTGGTATTTGATCAACACTGGGGTTTTTATTTTTGTGATATAAACGAAAAGAGACGGAAAAAAAGTTGTTGGTGTCAGTGGGAGAACAGGCGCCCAGTTGTTGGTGTCAGTGGGAGAACAGGCGCCCAGTTGTTGGTGTCAGTGGGAGAACAGGCGCCCAGTTGTTGGTGTCAGTGGGAGAACGGGCGCCCAGTTGTTGGCAGGGATGGACTGGCCATTGGGACTACAGGGAGTGTCCCGGTGGGCCGATGGTTCAGTGGACCGGCTTCAGTGACAGCGGACCGCCGCCCCCCTCTGCTCCTCTGTCTCTCCCTCCCTGCAGCACTCACCTGGGGGGAACAGAGAAGCAGGGGGAGGACCAGAGGAGCAGGGTGGAGGGGACAGACAGCTGACTCAACAGCTATGGCCTGGGAGTTTCTCACTTCTGCCTAATCTTGTCCCATAAGGGGGGGGGGGCACCAAACTGATTCTTTGCCCTGGGTGAAATAATGTCTAGCTTCCCCACTGGTACTGCCTATAAGAGTACCAGTATCTAATAAAGTAGAACGGCTAGTGGCTAGTGAAGGGGGAGAGGGGGCTTGGGTGGCCGGGGGGGGGTGCGGGAGTTGTCCGGCTGCCATGGGAGAGACCTGTCAAAGTGGGCCAGTCTGGATAAGGTCCAGGGCTAAATTTTTGTCCCAGTCCAGCCCTGGTTGTTGGTGTCAGTGGGAGAAATTGTGAAATGATGCCCCTTTGTTGGTGTCGATGGGAGAAATGGTGCCCCATTGTTGGTGTCAGTGGGAGAAATGGTTCCCCGTTGTTGGTGTCAATAGGAGAAATGGTGCCACAGCACCAAAGTCAAAAGTCAAAAGTCTCGGAGTCATTTTCGATACCCACATGACAATGGATGCACAAATAGGGTCAGTAGTCAGCGGATCCCACCATCTGCTGCGCCTACTACGCAGATTCACGCCCCTTTATCCCGAAAGAGGACATTGCAGTCGTAGTGGGAACAATCATCAATTCCAGACTCGACTACGCAAATGCCCTCTATCTAGGACTCCCCAAATACCAAATCACTCGTCTGCAAGTCGTTCAAAATACGGCCGCTCGACTAGTGACTGGGAAAAAACCCTGGGAATCAATCTCACCTTCACTGAGATCCCTTCATTGGTTGCCAGTAAAAGACAGAATCACTTTCAAGGCAATCTGCCTAATACATAAGTGTATTCAAGGCAACGCCCCCCAATATCTATGCGAAAAAATAAAAGCCCATAACCCCAATCGCATTCTGCGATCCACCAATCAAAACCTCCTCCAGATACCCAAAGCCAGATACAAGTCCAAAGGAGATCGAAGATTTGCAGTCCAGGGACCTCGCCTGTGGAATGCGCTACCAACCACCATCCGACTGGAGTCGGACCACTTGGCCTTCAGGAGAAAGATTAAAACCCATCTCTTCTGAGGTCAAGGGGTTCCTTACCCATGAAATGGATACAGCGCCCAGAGGCGATTCAGTTCGCATGTGTTGCGCTTTACAAGTCTCTCTCTCTCTCTCTCTCTCTCTCACATTGTTTGTGTCAGTGGGAGAAATGGTGCCCCATTGTTTGTGTCAGTGGGAGAAATAATGCCCCTTTGTTGGTGTCAGTAGGAGGATAGGGTGGAGGACAATCTGACACTAACTGACTGACACTGAAGTCACTAGTGACACTAATATAGAGATCAGTAATAATACTATAAACTATCACTGTACTAATGACACTGGCTGGGAAGGGGTTAACACCTAGGGTCAATGAAGGGGGTAACTGTTTGCCAAACTATGTGTAATGTGTGCTGCGCTTTTACTTTCTGATCTGGCTGTATTTCCCCCCTGCTTTTCAGGGAGAAGAAACAGCCAGATCACTGTTCTCTGTACACAGACTTTGGAGAACATAAGATCTTCCAAACACCAACTTCTATTATAACTCCATCATCAAGAAATGGTGAACACCCTTCAGCCGTGGAATGAATATCCACCAATAATCTCCATATAGATGAGCAGTTACCCGGGGGCAGGCGTCCTCCCCTTGCTGGCCGACCAGTATATAGAGTATATCATCCTTCTGGAGCTCAAAAACCCCAACCAGAGCCGTGCCGTGGGCCCTCGTAGGAGTCTTCACTCCCATCCCGCCAGCCGCCCCGTATCCGGATATCCTGGAAGAAGAAGAAGAACACAAAGTATTACCAAAATGTGACTCAGCACCTGATTTCTATAATCCCGCCTCTGCTCCTGTCCACCTGGGAGTTCTTGGTGTTCCCAGTCCCACCCACTTCTGTGTGCTAGCATCTTCTGTTACATTCTTCATAATATATCCATCAGGGATGGTGGAACCCCTGATAATGGGCACAGCGGGTGTACAGACCCGGGAACTCAGCACAGGGATGGTGGGAACCCCTCATAATGGGCACAGCGGGTGTACAGACCCAGGAATTCAGCACAGGGATGGTGGGAACCCCTCATAATGGGGCACAGCGGGTGTACAGACCCGGGAGCTCAGCACAGGGATGGTGGGAACCCCTCATAATGGGCACAGCAGGTCTACAGACCCGGGAACTCAGCACAAGGATGGTGGGAACCCCTCATAATGGGCACAGCGGGTCTACAGACCCAGGAACTCAGCACACGGATGGTGGGAACCCCTCATAATGGGCACAGCGGGTGTACAGACCCGGGAACTCAGCAATGGGATGGTGGGAACCCCTCATAATGGGCACATCAGGTGTACAGACCCAGGAACTCAGCACAGGGATGGTGGGAACTCCTCATAATGGGCACAGCGGGTGTACAGACCCAGGAACTCAGCACAGGGATGGTGGGAACTCCTCATAATGGGCACAGCAGGTGTACAGACCCAGGAACTCAGCACAGGGATGGTGGGAACCCCTCATAATGGGCACAGTGGGTGTACAGACCCGGGAACTCAGCACAGGGATGGTGGGAACCCCTCATAATGGGCACAGCGGGTGTACAGATCCTGGAACTCAGCACAGGGATGGTGGGAACCCCTCATAATGTGCACAGCAGGTGTACAGACCCAGGAACTCAGCACAGGGATGGTGGGAACCCCTCATAATGTGCACAGCAGGTGTACAGTCCCGGGAACTCAGCACAGGGATGGTGGGAACTCCGCATAATGGGCACAGCGGGTGTACAGACCCAGGAACTCAGCACAGGGATGGTGGGAACTCCTCATAATGGGCACAGCAGGAGTACAGACCCGGGAACTCAGCACAGGGATGGTGGGAACCCCTCATAATGGGCAGAGGAGGTGTACAGACCCGGGAACTCAGCACAGGGATGGTGGGAACCCCTCATAATGGGCACAGTGGGTGTACAGACCCGGGAACTCAGCACAGGGATGGTGGGAACTCCTCATAATGGGCACAGCAGAGGAACAGACCTGGGAACTCAGCACAGGGATGGTGGGAACTCCTCATAATGGGCACAGTAGGTCTACAGACCTGGGAACTCAGCACAGGGATGGTGGAACCCCTCATAATGGGGCACAGCGGGTGTACAGACCCAGGAACTCAGCACAGGGATGGGGAGAACCCCTCATAATGGGCACAGCGGGTGTACAGACCTGGGAACTCAGCACAGGGATGCTGGGAACCCCTCATAATGGGAACAGCGGGTGTACAGACCCGGGAACTCAGCACAGGGATGGTGGGAAACCCTCATAATGGGAACAGCGGGTGTACAGACCCGGGAACTCAGCACAGGGATGGTGGGAATATAATTTTCTTTCACATTTTTTGAGGCAGAATGTGGAACGGCTAGGACCCCCCAACTTATTTCAGTCTGTGTACCCGCTGGGGAGATTTTTATTTTTATTTATTTTTTAAGCAGAGGCTCTAGATCAGGGGTGGGCAATTATTTTTTCGATTGGGCCACATGAGAAACTAAAAATATTTTGGAGGGCCGGGCCAAAAGGCTAAACTCAATACTGCATAAAATCAATTGTATTTCTTTATAAAAAGCAGTAAATATCATTGTTGGACAACTGATACGAGTACTTGTTATAGACATGGCACAGGAGGGGGACAGAGGCTGGGGACATGGCACAGGAGGGGGACAGAGGCTGGGGACATGGCACAGGAGGGGGACAGAGGCTGGGGACATGACACAGGAGGGGGACAGAGGCTAGTACAGCAGCCATTGTCCCCCGTACAGCAGCCATTGTCCCCCGTACAGCAGCCATTGTCCCCTGTACAGCAGCCATTGTCCCCCGTACCTACTGTTATCACCGCGGCGGGGAACATTACAGACAGCGTTCGTTTGAACAGCTGTTTTCCCCGCTGCGCATAGACACTCCCCCTTGGACGGATCTGTCCAATCGCGAGCAAGGGGGAGTGTCTATGTGACTCCCCCTTACTCGCGATTGGACAGATCCGTCCAAGGGGGAGTGTCTATGCGCGGCGGGGAAAACAGCTGTTCAAACGAACGCTGTCTGTAATGTTCCCCGCCGCGGTGATTAACGTGGCAGCGGCGGCGGGGGGGTGGGAGTATTCTATTTTAGTATCGGGGGTATTAGCGGGAGTATGAGTACTCCCGCTAATACTCTGTATCGGTCCCGATACCGATACTGGTATCGGTATCGGGACAACCCTATTGGCAACACTGCCCGGGGGCCGGATTAAAAGGTCTGCCGGGCCGTATACGGCCCGCGGGCCGTAGTTTGCCCAGGTCTGCTCTAGAGAATAAAATGGTGGGTGTTGCATATTTTTATGTCATGCGGTAATTGAGTAGCCCTTTTTCAAACACAAATATTTTGGAAAAAATACACTTTAATGAAAAAAAACATGATATAATACCCAATTTTTGTTGGTAAAATATAAAATACGTTGTTACCCTGAGTAAATAGATACCTAACATGTCATGCTTTAAAATTGCGTCCGCCTGTGGAACAGCGCCAAACTACGGTTCCTAAGAATCCTCATAGTTGACACAATTTAAAAGCTTTTACAGGTTACTAGTTTAGGGTTACACAGGAGGTCTGGAGCTGGAATTATTGATATCACTCAGACATTCGTTGTGATACCCAACATGTGTGGTGCAACCGCTGTGCGTGGGACCGGTGCCGGCGTTCGCATTTGTGTGCAAGCATGGGCAGGGGGAGGCTGTGACAGGAGCCACTTTGGGCGGGGGCCCAGCTTACCTTAGAGAGCTCTAGAAACTTCTTTCCAGCTCCCTCGACTCCTCCTATGTCAGTGGCGACTGGTGCTCAAATTTTTTTGGGGGGGCGCAAAAAAAAAAAATTGCAGCCTCACTGTGCCCATCAAATGCAGCCACTGTGCCATCAATTGTCACCACTGTGCCATGCCATCAAACACAGCCACTGTGCCATCAATTGTCACCACTGTGCCCTGCCATCAAACGCAGCCACTGTGCCATCAATTCGCACCACTGTGCCATGCCATCAAATGCAGTCACTGTGCCATGCCATAAAACGCAGCCACTGTGCCATCAATTTTCACCACTGTGCCATGCCATTAAACGCAGCCACTGTGCCATGCCATCAAACGCAGCCACTGTGCCATCAATTGTCACCACTGTGCCATGCCATCAAACGCAGCCACTGTGCCATGCCATCAAACACAGCCACTGTGCCATCAATTGTCACCACTGTGCCCTTTAATTGTCACCACTGTGCCCTTTAATTGTTGCCGCTGTGCCAATTGTCCCCACTGTGCCCATTGTCCCCACTGTGCCCATTGTCCCCACTGTGCCTATTGTAGCCACTGTTGATGTCACTGTGCCCTTTAATTGTCGCCACTGTGCCCATTCATGCTGCTGTGCCAATTGTCCCCATTGTCCCTATTGTCGCCACTGTGCCTATTGTTGCCACTGTTGATGTCACTGTGCCCTTTAATTGTCACCACTGTGCCCATTCATGCCGCTGTGCCAATTGTCCCCACTGTGCCCATTGTCCCCACTGTGCCCATTGTCCCCACTGTGCCTATTGTAGCCACTGTTGATGTCACTGTGCCCTTTAATTGTCGCCACTGTGCCCATTCATGCCACTGTGCCAATTGTCCCCACTGTGCCTATTGTCGCCACTGTGCCCATTAATGTCACTGACTGTGCCCTTCGTCGCCGCTGTGCCCTGTAAAGTGCCCCTCCCCCCCCCCCCCCGCCTGGCACTTACCTTTACTGGAGTCAGCCATCCACGTCCCTCGATGTCTTCTACCGCCCTCGATGACTGACAGGCGTCTCAGCCAATCAGGTTACCGGTAGCCAGAACCGGCCAACCTGATTGGCTAAGACGCCTGTCAGTCTTATCCAAGGAGCGCACCCCCGGTATGTTCCCTGGATAAGCATCCGGAAGGCTGAGGGCTGTACTTGGAAAGCCTATCAGAGCCGTTGGCTCTGATAGGCACTTCCGTACAGCCAACCAGCTGCCGTTATTCAGATGGTCGGACATGAGCGCCGACCATCTGAATAGAACAGCGGCAGCGGCGATAATAACATAAATTTGTGCAATGCATGAATCTATCTTATTAGACTCAGTGGCGGTGAGAGCCAGAGGGGGCGGCACCCCAGTGTCCTCTATGGACGAACCGCCACTGTCCTATGTATAAGTTACCTTGTGTCTATTAGGGGCACAGGGTCAACGAGAACCCCAGTCTGATCTGTACTCAGTATAAGCCACACTGGACTCAGCATTTCTTTTTACCCGTTATCCAGGGTCTTATACAGTATGCGTGGTTTGTGTTGAAGGAATGAAGGGGCTCTTTCATTTGGGACATTAATATTTCTGAACAATATCCCTCAATAAATATGTGAAGATGAATTCCACCTTTCCAACTGCTGGAATATTGCATGAGCTTGGTCTCATAAACTGTCGTAGACTTTTTAGTAGATTGTTTGAGGTGTGGCTGTATCCTATTGTTCTAGTGTTTGTGTCTGCCTTGGGAGCAACCTATTATGGGATGTATATGTCTATGTGGATTAGCTGTGAGAGGGGAGGGGGGGGGGGTTTCTCCAGCAGCCCCTCCTAAAAGATGGTCTCCTGTTGGATAGTTGAATGTACCTGTGTGTCATGTTACTGGAGGAGGTAAAGTTCACCCCGCCCGGTGTCATTATATAAAGAAGGGGGATTGTCCCCTGAGTGTACATTTCTTTGTGCCTGTGTCTTGTTTTCCACCCTACACTGATGTCTCGACAAGTGACTGGGTGGGCTAAGGGGTTTTGATGGTGTTTGTACTGGGCAAGGAATCTTATATGGCAGACAGACTCTTCTTGAGTACGGGTTCCGTCACATTGGTGGCAAGCAGTGGGATTGTGCTTCCTGGCTGTGAACACGTCCAAACCACCACCACCACCGGGATCCAAGATCGGGATAGCAGACTTTAATCACCTCAGCGGAGATATGGACCTTGGCATCAGAGTTGCAAGGGCTGCTGTGGAGCGCCCCTTCAGCCATTCCCAGGACTGTGTCTGCGGATCAATACCTGAAGATCAGGCAGCAGATTCGGGTGCTGGTCTGGCTTGGAGCACTCCAGGTCGCTGGTACACACCAGGGCAGGTGTTTCCAACCCCAGAGCCTTGGGCCAGTGACCAACGGGAGAGCGGCCCCAGGAGCAATGGGTGTGCAAGTTGGACAGGCTGGTCCAGCAGGAGATAGAGCTGGACAATCATTATTGGGCTCTGCAATGGCAAGCAGAGCAGGAATATTAACCACTTCTCTACTTTGGGTGTTTTTCAGATTTGGTGTTTACAAGACTAAAACAGTTTTTTTTGCTAGAAAATTACTTAAAACCCACAAACATTATATATATTTTTTTTCTAATACCCTAGAGAATAAAATGGCGATCATTGCAATACTTTTTGTCACACCATATTTGCGCAGCGATCCTACAAGCGCACTTTTTTTGGAAAAAAATCACTTTTTTGAATTAAAAAATAAGACAGCAATAAATTTGGCCCAATTTTTTTATATATTGTGAAAGATAATGTTACGCCGAGTAAAATGGTACCCAACATGTCACGCTTACAAATTGCGCCCGCTCGTGGCATGGCGTCAAACTTTTACCCTTAAAAATCTCGATAGGCGACGTTTAAAAAATTCTATAGGTTGCATTTTTTGAGTTACAGAGTAGGCCTAGGGCTATAATTATTGCTCTCGCTCTAACGATTGCGGCGATACCTCACTTGTGTCGTTTGAACACCGTTTTCATATGCGGGCGCTACTCACGTATGCGTTCGCTTCTGCGCACGAGCTCGAGGGGCGCTTTAAAAATTTTTTTTTTTTTTTTCTTATTTATTTTTATTTATTTTATTATTTTTTACACTGGGAAAAAAAAAAATATCACTTTTATTCCTATTACAAGGAATGTAAACATCCCTTGTAATAGAAAAAAGCATGACAGGTCCTCTTAAATATGAGATCTGGGGTCAAAAAGACCTCAGATCTCATATTTAGACTAAAATGCAAAAAAAAAAAAAAAAAATTGGAAAATGTCATTTTTTCAAATGACAAAAAAAAAAAATGTTTCTTTAAGAGGCTGGGCGGGACTGACGTTTTGACGTCACTTCCGCCCAGCAGAGCTATGGGGACGAGCGAAGGAGATTTTTCCTTCAGTCTCGTCCCCGCTCAGCTCCCGAACGGTCGCGATCTCCTCCGCCGCTACCGACGGCTCCGGTAAGCGGCGGAGGGCGTGGGAGAGCGGCGGGAGGGGGGGGGGCCCTCTCCCGCCACCGATAACGGCGATCTTGCAGTGAATCCGCCGCGGAGACCGCCGTTATCGTTACCAGAACTGCTGACAGTAAAGATAGATACCTCGGTTGTGGCAGCAGCTGCTGCCGTTACCGAGATATGTATATTTAAAGTTAGGCCGTATAAAGACGTACAGCGGTCTGGAAGTGGTGAAGAATGGTCCCTGGAGGTATATGACTTTGGTTGCCCTGGTTTTCTGTGGGAGAGCCTTACATATGGTTTTGTGTTTGGCGATGAAGGGGAACCTACCCTTGAGGACCTGCCCCTTAGTTCCAGTGAAGGGAACTCTTAAAGGGGGGTCAGCATACCAAGACATTTGGGACAATTTCATGCTCCCAACTTTGTGGGAACAGTTTGGCGACGGCCCCTTCCTGTGCCAACATGGCTGCGCACCAGTGCACAAAGCAAGGTCCATAAAGACATGGATGAGCGAGTTTGGGGTGGAGGAACTTGACTGGCCTGCACAGAGTCCTGACCTCAACCCCTATAGAACACCTTAAATTAGAGCAGAGACTGTGAGCCAGGCCTTCTTCGTCCTCCAACATCAGTGCCCTGACCTCACAAATGCTCTTCTCTGGAAGAACGGTCAAACAATCCCATAGACACACTCCTAAACCTTGTGGACGGCCTTCCCAGAAGAGGTGAAGGTGTTATGGCTGCAAAGGGCGGGGCCAACTCAATATTGAACCCTCCGGACTAATAGCCAGATTCAGAAAGACTGGCATAACTTTGAGGCGGCGTAGCGTATCGCATATACGCTACGCCGCCGTAAGTCAGAGAGGCAAGTGCTGTATTCACAAAGCACTTGCCTCCTAAGCTACGGCGGCGTAGCGTAAATGGGCTGGCGTAAGCGCGCCTAATTCAAATGAGGAACAGGGGGGGCGTGTTTTATGTAAATGACTGGTGACCCGAAATTATTGACGTTTTTTACGAACGGCGCATGCGCCGTCCGTGGACATATCCCAGTGTGCATTGCTCCAAAGTATGCCGCAAGGACATATTGGTTTCGACGTGAACGTAAATTATGTCCAGCCCCATTCACGGACGACTTACACAAACAACGTAAAAATTTAAAAATTCGATGCGGGAACGACGTCCATACTTAACATTGGCTAGGCCAGCTATTTGTTCGACTAACTTTACGCTGGAAAACACCTTACGTAAACGGCGTATCTTTACTGCGACGGGCAAGCGTACGTTCGTGAATCGGCGTATCTCGCTGATTTATGCATTCTGGGCCAGATTCAGAAAGATCCGCGGATCTTTCTGCTGGCGTAACGTAACTCATTTACGTTACGTCGCTGCAAGTTTATCAGGCAAGTGCTGTATTCACAAAGCACTTGCCTGTAAAGTTGCGGCGGCGTAGCGTAAATCCACCCGGCGGAATTCAAATTCGGCGGGTAGGGGGCGTGTATCATTTAAATGATGCGCGTCCCCGCGCCAAACGAACTGTGCATGAATTCCAGTGCGCATGCTCCAAATGACGTCGGCAACTCGTCATGCTTTCGTCGTGAACGTAAATTATGTCCAGCCGTATTCGCAAACGACTTACGCAAACAACATAAAAATTTCAAAACTCGGTGCGGGAACGATGGCTATATTTAACATAGGATACGCCGCACATACCCCTCATATATATAACTATACGCCAGAAAAAGCGGAACGCAAACGACGTAAAAAAAAAGCGCCGGGCGGTCGTTCGTTTCTGAATCGGCGTAACACCTCATTTGCATATTCCTCACGTAAACAAATGGAAGCGCCACCTAGCGGCCAGCGTGAGATTGCAGCCTAAGATCCGACGGTGTAAGTCACTTACACCTGTCGGATCTTAGGGATATCTATGCGTAACTGATTCTATGAATCAGGCGCATAGATACGACGGCCGGACTCAGAGATACGACGGCGTATCTTCTTTCTGAATCCAGCCCTATGTGCGTGTAAAGGCCGGCGTCCCAATACTTTTGACAATATGGTGTATCCTCCTTCCTATACATTGATGTGTCGGCACATCGCCGGACAGGAAGCGGTTAATAAAAGGTTCCATTATATATTCCTGAAAATGATACATAATGACAAATATCTGAGAATGAATACTTTTCAGGAGGCTTCTGTCAGAAAAGCGGAGGGAAGATTATTATTCAGGCGACGCGGAGCGATGAGCGGCGAGATATTACGGCGAGGAGCAGGCCCGGACTGGGACAAAAAATAGGCCCGGGCATTCTAAGCTGAGCAGCCCATTTTGTTAAAAACCAAAATTGGGGGGGCAATTTATCAGGGAAATTACTAATGTTAGCGCTTCAATGATCATGGCACCATGGTTGTTATGGTATCAGGATGATTGAAGAGCATTATTTCTATTATTACCTTGTAATATAAAATTAATTGGTTCAACTCACCATAATATCGAATCAGTGGGAGCCCCGAGTGTGCCACTTGCCACGTCACTTGCCACAAGTTGCGGATTGTCACTTGCCACGTCACCTGCCACAAGTTGCTGATTGTTACTTGCCACATCACCTGCCACACATTGCGGATTATCACTTGCCACGTCACCTGCCACAAGTTGCAGATTATCCCTTTCACGTCACCTGCCACACATTGCAGATTGTCCCTTTCACATCACCTGCCACAAGTTGCAGATTGTCCTTTTCACGTCACCTGCCACAAGTTGCAGATTGTCACTTGCCACATCACCTGCCACACGTTGCGGATTGTCACTTGCCACGTCACCTGCCACAAGTTCCAGATTGTTACTTGCCACATCACCTGCCACACGTTGCGGATTGTCACTTGCCACGTCACCTGCCACAAGTTGCGGATTGTTACTTGCCACATCACTTGCCACATGTTGCGGATTGTCACTTGCCACGTCACCTGCCACACGTTGCAGATTGTCACTTGCCACGTCACCTGCCACAAGTTGCGGATTGTTACTTGCCACATCACCTGTCACAAGTTGCGGATTTTTACTTGCCACATCACCTGCCACACATTGCGGATTGTCACTTGCCACATCACCTGCCACAAGTTGCAGATTGTCCCTTTCATGTCACCTGCCAAAAGTTGCGGATTGTCACTTACCACATCACCTGCCACACATTGTGGATTGTCACTTGCCACGTCACCTGCCACAAGTTGCGGATTGTCACTTGCCACATCACCTGCCACACGTTGCGGATTGTCACTTGCCACGTCACCTGCCACAAGTTGCGGATTGTCACTTGCCACATCACCTGCCACAAGTTGCAGATTGTCCCTTTCATGTCACTTGCCACAAGTTGCGGATTGTCACTTACTACATCACCTGCCACACATTGTGGATTGCCACTTGCCACGTCACCTGCCACAAGTTGCGGATTGTCACTTGCCACGTCACCTGCCACATGTTGCGGATTGTCACTTGCCATGTGACCTGCCACTTGTTGCTGATTGTCACTTGCCACGTCACCTGCCACATGTTGCGGATTGTCACTTGCCATGTCACCTGCCACTTGTTGCTGATTGTCACTTGCCACAATTTGCGGAATGTCACTTGCCTGCCACCAGATGCAGATTGTCACTTGCCACCTCACCTGCCACACCTTGCGGATTGTCACTTGCTAAGGTGGTGTTTTGCTTGTCAGAGTCAGGTAGCAGAGAGATGATGTAATCTCCCTGCTGCCTGCACAGTGAGGGCGAAAATTACTGCCGGTATGCAAGGCGGGCACGGGGCGGTGAGAGATGATGTCATCTCTCTGCTCCCCCGGCCGCTGGCTTGTTGATTGGCCAGCCACCCACACACCCACAGAGCCGACCAGCTGACCGCCCACTCTCTGACTCTCACTCACTGCTGAACCGCCCGCTCAGACTCTCTGGTGCCAAATTCCGCAACTAAAACTAATTTCTCTCGGGAGTGGCAATTTCCCTGCGTCCGCCTATTGAACACGGCCAAATTACAGTACCTATAAATCTCCATAGGCAACGCTTTTAAAGTCTTTACAGTTACCAGTTTAGAGTTACACAGGAGGTCTGGTGCTAGAATGATTGCTCTCACTATGTTTGCGGCGATACCTTACATGTGTGGTGCTATTGGCATTTATTTATTTTTCCTTTTGTCATTTTTTCAACTTTTTTTTTTTGATCAACTATATTGCTGTTAAAATGGCATTACAAAGGCATGAACAACATCCCTTGTAATAGCATGGGCCGTGACAGTTCCTCTTTTATGGAGAGATCTGGGGTCTATTAGACATCAAATCTGTCCTCTGGCCTCCAATGGAGCCAATCAGTCTGATCGGTAATGGCCAGGTAACCAAAGAGCCAGAACAGGAAGTGACTAAACCCTCGCTCCTTGTTTCTGACGTCACAAGGTAAGAGGAATAAGATCAGTTCCTCTCACTGTGTGCCTAGAGCTGGATGCCACCAGTTGCATCCTTACTGGGTTGCCCACTCACACAGGAGAGCCTGGTGAAGGCGGCGGTGGGAGGGGGTATATATATGTGTGTATATGTATGTGTGTGTGTATATATAATATATATATATATATATATATATATATATATATACCCAAAAGGTGTCCCAAAGTCGGACTGCATTGCATTGCCGGTTTGAAATCATGCGAGTTCAGATGAACTCGCACAATTTCAAACCGGCAATGCAGTCTGACTTTGGGGGAAGATTTGTCTATTCAAATTGCCCCCGAAGTCGGCAAAAGTAGTACAGGAACTTCTTTTGGGAATTGGTGCGGCGCTGCAAAGTCGATGACACACTGATTCGGACAGTGCTATTGCCGGCTATAGCCGCTGATTTGGTATGCGATTTGACATGTCAAATCGCATGCCAAATCGGCCCAATGTGAATGCAGGACGCCTTTTGGGTACAAGAACTGTCCTTCTCTCACACAATCTCTGACACCATCACTTTGCCCCTTTTACACTAGAGGCGCTTTTCAGCCCTTTTCAGGCGTTTTAGAACTAAAAATAGTGCCTGAAAAGTGCTAGTAGGGTGCTTTTAACCCCCGCTAGCGGCCGCGGAAGGGTTAAAACCGGCCGCAAAGCGCTGCCCCTTTGATTTCAATGGTCAAGGGAACTTTAGGAGCGGTGTCCTGCTAGCAGCATCTTTGAGGCGCTGTAAGGAGTGGCAGTGCACCGCTCCAGTGTGAAAGCCCTCTGGCTTTCACATTGGAGTGAAAGGAACGGCTCTTTCAGGGCGCTTTGCAGGTGCTAGTTTTAGCGGTATAGTGCCTGCAAAGTAACCCAGTGTGAAAGGGGTACAAGAGCATTGCTGGTTGGTTTGGAGAGTTTCGTAACCTGTAACAACCAGATTTCATGATTCTGCACTTAGGCTTCTTTCACACTGGGGTGCTTTGAGGGCGCTAAAGAGCTAAAAATAGCGCCTGCAAAGCGCCCTGAAAAAGCGTCTCCCAGGGCTTTCACACTGTAGCGGTGTGCTGGAAGCACGCTCAAAAAAGTCCTGCCAGCTGCATCTTTTGAGGCGCTGTAGGAGCGGTGTATCCACCGCTCCTAAAGCGCTCCTGCCCATTGGCGGTTTTAACCCTTTTTTGGCTGATAGCGGTGGTTAAAAGTGCCCCGCTAGCGGCCGAATAACGCCACAAAAAGGACAGTAAAGCGCCGCTAATAACATAATAGTTATTAGCGGCGTTTTACCGCCGACAGCGCACCGATCCAGTGTGATAGTAGCAAGTTCTGATTGGCAGCTGTGGAGAAATACCTCCTGCTAGTAAATATATATATAATTTCATTGATATCATGAGACTGGCAGACTTTATCAGCTTCTTCTTGCTAGTGATCCAACTAGCAAGAAGAAGCTGATGAAGTCTGAAAGTCTCATGATATCAATGAAATTAAATATATATTTACTAGCAGGAGGTATTTCTCCACAGCTGCCAATCAGATTTCAGGGTCGTTTAGGCATTTTTATTTAACTGCTTATTAAAAACATTGACAGGCAAGCTATTAAAAAAAAAAAAAAAAAACATTGGCAGGCTGCCATACTGTGTCACTTACCTTTCTAGACGTCGAGCTCCCTTTAAGACACCAGGCCTCCTCCAGCAGATCCTCCCCCTTCACAGTCACATGACCGGCCTGACGTATTGAAGCCCTTCTTGCTCCTTCCTTCTAAGCCTAGAACAGAAGGCTGGCCGGCGGCCGTGGAGGCGGCTGTGGAGCCTGCC
This sequence comes from Rana temporaria, assembly GCF_905171775.1. Classification (NCBI taxonomy): domain Eukaryota; kingdom Metazoa; phylum Chordata; class Amphibia; order Anura; family Ranidae; genus Rana; species Rana temporaria. The sequence continues at coordinate 476,898,372 of NC_053492.1, read as the reverse complement.
GTGGTGAGCGGCGCAGCCATGCCAGCACAGGGAGAAGCCCAGACGCTGCCTCAGAGTGTGGGGGGTGACCCGGCCGGACACCTGCCTAATAGAAATGCGGCCGTCTCCGCGGAAATCGGCCGCGAATTCGGCCGCGATTTTAGCGCAGAGAGGCCGGCCAAGCAGCTGAGCATGGGGACATGTTAACTGTCGGCCTGGCTGCCGAGGCCCACCGGGCATATGCCCGGTGTGCCCTATGGCCAGTCCGGGCCTGGCGAGGAGGATATAAATACCTGAAAGGATGTAATTATGACGAGGTAACGAGTCGGCTGAAGAGACTCTTGTGAATGATAAGTACGGAGGGCGGCGGCTCTCATCTCATTACACAGAGTGAAGAGCCTCGTGTGCCGTTCACCCCATACAGGGGATGAGCCGAAGACGTGACCCCGGGGCCCGTCCGGAGAGGAGACCAGGAAAGGGCAAGGAAGAACCCAGCGCAATCTCAGCTGACCCAATCACAGGAAATCAGTCTTTGGGTGTGAATATAATGAATATAAAATATAAAAATATAATAAATAAGGTTTATGGAGTTCATCAGGGCAGTCAATCAGAACTCCCATACCGAGCCCGGGCCCCATTGGGTCATCAGGGGGGAATGGGCCCAGCAGAGGCTGCCGGTGGGTGGCCCCTGTGCAGTCTATTGAGCCCCATGATTTATGTTAACAGCCCTGTCTATATCCCCGCATTCTCTTACGTCGGCTTTTCCCATCGTAAAGTTACGCATGCAATTTCAATGGCTTATATTTAGACTTGCCATGTTAAAGTATGGCCGTCGTTCCCGCGTCGAATTTAGAAATTTTTTTTGCGTAAGTCGTACGGGAATAGGAAAGGACGTAACGCACGTCGCCGTTCAAAAAATTACCTCGGTGCGACGTCATTTCGCGCAAAGCGAAAAATTACCAAACGGAGCATGCGCAGTACGTTCGGCGCGGGAACGCGCCTAATTTAAATGATACACGCCCCATTTGAATTAGGCGGGCTTGCGCCGGACGGATTTACGTTACGCCGCCGCAAGTTTACAGGCAAGTGCTTTGTGAATCAAGCACTTGCGCTGAAAACTTGCAGCGGGGTAACGTAAATGGGATACGTTACGCCGCCGGAATTCTACGTGAATCTGCCCCATTGTATTTATTTATATA